>NC_133316.1:8755953-8821252 GCF_012295235.1 Primulina huaijiensis | reverse complement strand
TTCCGACCACCTACACTGAAGGGCACAGAGATTTCAGTTGAGTGTGAAAGCTGGTTAGATGACATCGAGATGTTATTTGATTCTCTTGACGACACCGATGAACGACGAGTTAAACTGATTGGGCATCAACTGCAAGAAGTTGCCAAAAATTGGTGGCTTACCACAAAGAGGGCCTTGGAGCATCGTGGTACAGAGGTCACTTGGAAGGTGTTCAAGACAGAGTTCTATCAGCGATTCTTTCCCGTCTCCTACCGAAAGGACAAAGGTGCAGAATTTGCCAACCTGAGACAGGGACAGCTGAACATCGAAGAATATGTCGCTAAGTTCTCCACCTTGCTCCGATTTGCTCCCCACATTGCTGGGAACGACGAGGCCATTGCGGATCAGTTTATCAATGGCCTGAATCCTGAGATATTCACCTTGGTGAATACGGGACGACCCAACACTTTTTCTGATGCCTTGAACAGAGCGAAGGGAGCAGAAGCAGGGTTGCTTAGGCAACGAAGCACTTCTTATACCACTCCGACTCCTAGACTGCCCCAGCCCTCGGGTCAGTATCAGCAACCACCTCCCAGATTCGAGAGGGGTGGTAGCAGCAGCGGGAGAACAGACAGTGGGAAAGTGAAGGGGAAGCAGTTGAAGAAACCATGGAGTAGTTCGTCGAGCACCAGTGGGCCGAGACAGACAGGGTCAGGCCAGAGATCAGAGTATACAGGGGTTTACTGTAGTTCCTGTGGAGGTAGACATGCCACCGAGCAGTGTCAGGGCGTGATGGGTCGCTGCAACATTCGCAGACAGCAGGGCCACTTCGCCAGGGTCTGTCCACGGAGAGGTACACAGCAGACTCATAGTGTAGGAGCATCTGGCTCTGTAGCTCAGCCAGAGAGGCAGGCGTCATCCGTTCATTCATTCCAGCCAGCCCATGCATCTACACAGCCCAGAGCTAGAGGTAGCCAGACAGTGAGCCAACCTCCTAGACAGCAGGCTAGAGTGTTTGCACTGACAGAAGAGCAGGCTCAGGATGCTCCTGATGACGTGATAGCAGGCAATTGTTCACTTTGCGGTTATCCTGCTTATGTGCTGATAGACACAGGTGCATCACATACATTCTTATCTGAGCGTTTTGCATTGACACATGCATTGCCTATTGAGTCGTTGTCTACTGTAGTGTCTATCTCTTCTCCTTTGGGGACAGGGTTGATATCAGTGACATCTGTTAGATCATGTTTACTACAGTATGATGGGCATGACATAGATTTAGACTGTATTGTACTTGGGTTATCTGATTTTGATTGCATTATTGGTATCGATATGCTAACCAAGTACAGAGCGACAGTAGACTGTTTCCACAAGATTGTTAGATTCAGACCAGAGATGGCTGAAGAGTGGAAGTTCTACGGCAAAGGGTCTAGAGCTAGGATTCCTTTGATTTCAGTATTGTCTATGACTCGATTATTCCAGAAAGGAGTAGAAGGGTTCCTGGTCTATTCAATTTACTGAAATCGAGTCCTGCCTTGGCAGATGTGCCAGTGGTTCGCGAGTTTGCAGATGTGTTTCCCGATGAGATTTCGGGATTGCCTCAAGTCAGAGAGGTAGATTTTAGCATCGACCTAGTACCAGATACGGTTCCTATTTCTCGAGCTCCTTATAGAATGGCACCGATAGAGTTGAAAGAATTGAAAGAACAGCTTGAAGATTTGCTGGCCAAGGGATATATCAGACCGAGTGTATCTCCTTGGGGCGCACCAGTGCTATTCGTAAGAAAGAAAGAAGGTTCGATTAGATTGTGTATCGATTACCAGCAACTGAACAAGGCAACAGTAAAGAACAAGTACCCATTGCCTCGTATCGACGATTTGTTTGATCAGTTGCAGGGATCGTCTGTCTATTCCAAGATCGATCTGAGATCTGGATATCACAAGCTGAGAGTTAGAGATGTTGATATACCGAAGACAGCATTCCGAACCAGGTATGGACATTATGAGTTTATTGTCATGCCTTTTGGTTTAACGAATGCGCCAGCGGTGTTTATGAGTCTGATGAACCGTGTCTTTCAGAGGTATCTGGATGAGTTTGTGATTGTTTTTATAGATGATATTTTGGTTTACTCGAGAAATGAGATTGATCATGCTGAGCATTTGAGAATTGTGTTGCAGACGTTAAGAAATGAGCAACTGTATGCTAAACTGTCAAAGTGTGAGTTTTGGCTGAGACAAGTTGTCTTTTTGGGTCATGTCATATCTGGAGACGGTATTTCTGTTGATCCGAGTAAAGTTGAAGCTGTGATCAGTTGGCCGAGACCGACTTCTGTGCCAGAGATATGCAGTTTCATGGGTTTAGCAGGATACTATCGACGATTTATTAAAGATTTCTCTAGTATTGCGAAACCGATTACCCAGTTGACACAGAAGAATACTCCATTTGTGTGGTCAGAAGCATGTGAGTCGAGCTTCGTAGAGTTAAAGAAGAAATTGACTAGTGCTCCAGTCCTGACGATACCTTCAGGTATGGGTGATTTCGTTGTATATCGCGATGCATCACACAGAGGGTTAGGATGTGTTCTTATGCAGCGACAGCATGTTATTGCCTATGCTTCGAGACAGTTGAAGCCACACGAGACTCGATACCCAATTCATGATCTTGAATTTGCGGCTATCGTGTTTTCACTGAAGATATGGCGACACTATCTGTATGGTGAGAAATTTGAGATCTACTCTGATCACAAAAGCCTGAAGTATCTATTTTCTCAGTTAGAGTTGAACATGAGACAGCGTAGATGGCTCGATTTATTGAAGTATTTCGATTGTGAAATCAAATACTATCCAGGGAAATCGAATGCAGCAGCGGATGCTTTGAGTCGAAAGGTATGTTCCTTATCCTTGTCGACGATAGGTGTTTTGAATATGATAGAAGATTGTTGCTTTTCTGGATTAGCATTTGATACAGATAGTAGACCGTTGCGACTTGCCACTATTCAATGTGAACCAGATTTGATTGTTCGCATCAAATAGGCACAAAGAACCGATCAGAATGTTCAGAAGTCGATTGATATGGTCAGATCAGGACATATTTCTGAGTATCAGGTACGTGATCATGTGTTGTATGTGAATAACCGTCTTGTAGTGCCAGAGGTTTCAGAGTTGAAACAACAGATACTGTCAGAAGCACACTGTAGTCGGTTCAGTATTCATCCTGGTGGCAGGAAGATGTACAATGATCTGAAGACACAATTCTGGTGGAAACAGATGAAGACAGATATTGCAGAGTTTGTGTCTAAGTGTTTGACTTGCCAACAGGTGAAGACCGAGAGAAAGAAGCCCGGAGGATTACTTCAGAGTTTAGCTATTCCGGAATGGAAATGGGATCACATTTCCATGGATTTCATTACGAAGTTACCACGATCATCTCAGGGTTGTGATGCGATTTGGGTTGTGATAGACAGATTGACCAAATCCGCATGCTTCATTCCTTACAAGATGACATACCGACATGATCAGATGGCAGATATATATGTCAGAGAGGTTGCCAGATTACATGGTGTGCCGAAGTCGATCGTATCAGATCGTGATCCACGATTCACTTCACACTTTTGGGACAGGCTTCAGCAGGCTCTAGGTACGGCTTTACACTTGAGTACTGCTTACCATACCCAGACAGACGGACAGTCAGAGCGGACTATCCAGACTTTAGAAGATAGGCTGAGAGTTGTAGTATTAGATTTTGGTACTAGTTGGAAAGATTCACTAGCTCTTTGTGAATTCTCGTACAACAACAGCTACCAGACTAGCATCGAGATGGCACCGTTCGAAGCTTTATACGGAAAAAAGTGCAGATCTCCGTTGTACAGGGATGACATCTCAGAGGTACCAGAATTTGGGCCTGATATGATTCGTGAGATGACTGAGAAAGTAAAGATAATTCAGAAGCGAATCAAGACGGCACAAGATAGACAGGCAAAATACGCGAATATCAGACGTAGACTGTTAGTGTTTGAGCAGGGAGACAGAGCATTCTTGAAGATTTCTCCTTTCAGAGGCGAGGTCAGATTTGGCAAACGTGGGAAATTGTCTCCTCGATACGTCGGTCCGTACGAGATTCTTGAAAAGATTGGAGATCGTGCGTATAGACTTGCTCTTCCTCCTTCTCTATTAGGGATACATGACGTCTTCCATATATCGATGTTGCGTAGATATATGCCAGATAGTTCTCATGTCCTTCAGCCTGAAGAAGCCGAGTTAGATCAGACTTTGAGTTACGTTGAGCAGCCGATTCAGATTCTTGATCGGAAAGAGAAACAGCTCAGAACGAAGACTATTCCATTAGTGAAAGTTCCGTGGAGTCGTCATGGCATTGAAGAAGCAACTTGGGAGACAGAGTCCGAGATGAGACAGAGATATCCCGATCTATTTCCATGATGTAAGTCTTCCTTTGGTTTTGATTATATTGCTTCTCTTATATGTATGCTTTGATTAATTGCCTGCGATTTCGAGGACGAAATCATTTCTTAGAGGGGGAGAAATGTAAGGCTTGAGATTTATTTGTATTCATTGACATGATACTCGAAGATATGAGAATGCATTAATTGAGGCAAATATTGACGACAGCAGAAACGATGTTGCGATTTGAATTGGATTGCAAACGATGGTGGTGAAACAGCCAAGACAGTGCACCTGCGGTCCAGGAGAGAGTGCACATGCGCTAGTCTTGCCTTTGAAATGGTGAAAAATTACATAAGCCAGACCGCACCCGCGCCCCAGTTTCCAACGCATCCGCGGTGCAAGGGCAGAAAGTAGAGTTTTGACTAAAAGAGAGACCGCACCAGCGGTCCAAGACATACCGCATTCGCGGTTGTAACTCATGAAACGTGAAGATTTACAGTAGGGTCACCGTACCCGCGGTACATGACTGAGCGCACCCGTGGTCGTCGAGTCTAGAATTTTGGATGGAATGCCGTAGCTTGAGCGCACCCGCGGTGTTGAGGTAGCACACCCGCGGTGCTCTGTGCGAGGAATCCACCTTTGCTTCTCAAGTTGACACATGGCATGATATATATATATCTTCAATCAGTCATTCTTCATTCAGACTTGCAGAGGAAAGGAACGGAGGCTTCAAGAAATTCCCAAAGTGCTTGCTATTAGATTGTTGTTTGTGAAGAATCCAACCATCCGATTTTCGATCCGAGTTTAGATTCTTGTTCCTCTCCTTAAGAGCTATCAAAGGATGTAAGTTTCTTTACATTTCAGCATGTTTGGGAGTTTACATGTTGGGGAAATTCTGATATGCTTTGTAATTATGGGTTCTTGAGATTATTGACATCGTAGAAACGTAAACGAATCGAGAAAGTGATACCATATGTGATTGTTATGAGTTTCCAGCATATATATTGAGTTGAGATGGTGCAGAATTCAGTCTTATGAATTGATGTTGATAAGAATTATGAGTATTTCTATTTAGTATTGATATTTGAGTTGATCGGTATTGAGAAATCACGCCGTTATGCCGTTGAATTGTATCGAGATTGATTAATGATTTGTACAAGACTTGCTTTGAGTTGTGTCTTGATAGATTATATCTATACATTGTCATTTCAGATTTGATATTGACAGATTCGACATCGAGACTTCAACTACGACAAAGATTTTACGACAAGAAGGTATAATTCATGTTGATTTGGGAAGACATAACTCGAATTAGATCTGATTTGAGTTTCCCAAAATCACATACTAGATTGTTACCTTTTATATGTTGATGCTTTGTTTATAGATTTATATTCAAGCATTTAAGATAGGAGAGTCATTGGCAGACTTGCCAAGCTAGACGTTCGGTGATATCGACGCATAGGAGGAGATTTCCTCCGATTGTAGACACTCGATACAGACAGGACCGAAGTCTAGGAATAAGACGTACCGCCACCACGATTGGGAAAGTAGGTGGGAGACTTGTTAGGTCTTATTCACGCCGGGATCCCTAGACTTAGATATGAGTCGAGTCAAAGAATAAAAGTCGAAGAGTTTTATCTGTAGTCACTAATGTGTCATAATTACTGATTTATGTGTTATGATGTTGTCTTTATTGCATGACATGCATGTATACATGTCATATACTGGGATTTATTCTCACCGGAGTTTCCGGCTGTTGTTGTGTCTGTATGTGTGCATAACAACAGGTGGGGCAGGATCAGGGTCACGCAGAGGATGAGAGATCGAGATAGCGTGGAGATCACGGGCGTAGAAGATCACTAGTTGTTGCTACTAGATATGTACTGAATTTCTTAACACTAGTATGTTAATTGTAGTTGAACATGAGAATGTTATTTGCAGCTAAATAAGATGACATTATTTTATATGATGTCTTGTGCTTGTTCATATACATTTGAATAAATGTTAAAAGTAAAATTTGGACCCACTTTTTCTAGCAAAGATCCAATTAATCCCAAAGATAATCGAGTTAGAGCCCGGGTCCTCACAACAGGTGGTATCAGAGCAATAGCTCCTTTAGACTGAGATAGAAGAGAGTGAGCGGGGTAGATCGAGTCGTCTTCCTTGCTTATATCATGCTAGCACACGTCATGATTTATTGCTTTCCCTATTACATGTTGTCTTGTTATCTGAATTGATTACAGCATGTAATTGCAAAGATTGAATCAGAACCGATTCTGGATAAGAGGTATATGATCAGAGGAGGGCTGAGACAGACTGTATAGATTATGTACTAATTCGTTTGATAATCAGATATGCCTCCTCGACGAGTACCGCAACCAGTAGCAGGTCAGGCACCAGAACAGGGCAGTACTTCCAATGATCCGATGGATGTGGGTCAAAATTTTTCTTTTAATATCAAAAACAATTGTATATAAATCATACACTAACAACATCTTTATTTTATTTTAACAAAAGTATATACACGTCTGGTTCTATTCAAATTGTACCAACTAGAGTTTATTACACATTATTTCTCAAATGTAAACACTACTAGTTCCTCTGCTATGCCCGTAATCACCACTCTAACCTCGATCTCTCATCCTATGCGTGACCCCGATCCTGTCCCACCTGTTGTCATGCACACATACAGACACGACAACAGCCGGAAACTCCGGTGAGAACAAATCCCAGTATAAAACATGTATACATGCATGTCATGCAAGTAAATACAAAATCGTAACACATGACCCAGTAATTATGACTCATTAGTGCATACAGATAAAATTCTTCGACTCTTACTCTTTGACTCGACTCATATCTAAGTCTAGGGATCCCGATGTGAATAAGACATAACAAGTCTCCCACCTACTCTCCCAATCGTGGTGGCGGTACGTCTTATTCCCAGACATCGGTCCTCTGTATCTAATGTCTACAATAGGAGTGAATCTTCTCCTACGCCCATCGACACAACCGAACGTCCGGCTTGGCTAATCTACCAAGGACTCTCCTATCTCAATGCTTTAAGATAAATAAATAAGGCATAACAAAGTAAGAATTATCTAGTAGGTGATTTAGGGAAACTCAAGTCGAATCTAGCTCGAGTTGTATCTTCCCGACTCAACATTAAATTATACCTTTCTTTATGTCAATCTGACTCTGTCGAAGTCTCGAACTCAAAGCCTGTCAATACTCAATCTGGGAATGACAATATCGAGGAGTACAATACCAATACACCAATCGATTCAATACTAGATATAATCAGAACGAAATCAAATTCTGTTTCGACAGCATAACTACATAATCTCAATATACCCAACACTACAAATCAACAGATATCCGTTCTCGCAACTCATAATCATTAACACTACAAATCTGATATCAATCTCAGTCAAATCAACTCTGAAATTCATAACAATTCTATACGGTATCCGTTCTTCAATCCGGTTTCGATTATATGATGTCTAACATATCAAGAGCATTATATAGGAATCATATCATATTCTGGCAATACCATAATTTCAAATCATCTCAAAAAGTAGTAAAACTTACGTCCAGAGTACTGAAGTCGGATTTAAAATCGGACGGACGGATCTTTCGTAAATCACAAATCTACAAGATAAAAGGCGTAAGGATTTTTCGTAGTTTCCCCGGAGCTCTTCTTGTTTCTTGTTCTTGGAGGAATTGAATGAATTGCACTTTATATATATCAAGATGCATGTCTAAGTTACGTGTCCTCTTTTCACATATTTCAGGCGGCGCTCGGGCGGTCACAAATTACCGCTCGGGCGCCGAACACTCTGTACGGTACCTAACTTATTGTACACTGGCGCTCGGGCGGTCACAAGTTACCGCTCGGGCGCGGCATATTCTGTTCAAAGGCTACCCTTAGCATGCACTGGTGCTCGGGCGGTCGTTTCCTACCGCTCGGGCGCCAACTTTTCTGTCCGAGGCTTCTTGCCATTACATTTCTTCACTTTTCATTTCCTTCCTCATGCCTCCATTAACAATAATAGTTCAAAAGAGTGATATCAAATTTCAGGCCTTACACAAATGATATCTCTATTTTATTTCAAACGAAGTAAATACAGGTCTTGGTTCATTACAGTCATACAAACTGGCGTTTTAAAAAAATTAACTACAGATCAACATGTAGAACCACTAGTTCATCGTCTATGCCCGTAATCACCACGCTATCTCGATCTCTCATCTTTGTCTCGACCCTGATCCTGTCCCACCTGTTGTTATGCACACATACAGACACAACAACAGCCGGATACTCCGGTGAGAACAAATCCCAGTATAAAACATGTATACATGCATGTCATGCAAATAAACACAAAATAATAAAACATATATCAGTTACGGATAAGACTCTTTGACTCTTATTCTTTGACTCGACTCATATCTAAATCTAGGAATCCCGGTGTGAATAAGACGTAACAATTCTCCCACCTACTCTCCCAATCGTGGTGGCGGTACGTCTTATTCCTAGACTTCGGTCATGTCTGTATCGAATCTCTACAATCGGAGTTGATCTTCTCCTATGCTTCGATACCACCGGTGCGCGAGACGCTCTGTCTCGGTACTTGACAATTTCAGCTCATGGCGCATATGCGCGCCCTCTCTCGGCGCATATGCGCCAACTTCTCTGAACAAACACTTTGGCTACTGGACACCTCGCGCATATGCGCGCCTCTTGTCGCGCATATGCGCGAGACCTTCGTCTCGGCACATCTTGGAACCACACAGCTCGCGCATATGCGCGCCCACCAGCCGCGCATATGCGCGAGACTTTTTGTCCTCGCACATATTCACAACTCAACAATTCCAATCCAAATCTCGACGTGCTCTGTCTATAATCAGTTCAATCAATCAAATACTCATCTCAGATTAATAGTATAAAATCTCGGGCATTACACCAGACTTCCTACAAATTCGGGTGGATTCATTTTCTTGAAATCATAAGCTCTCTCAACAACACGTTCTTGAACTCGTAGATCACGGCCTTGGCCTATACCTTGAACCGGTGTTTGCAATCGGAGAAGTTGCTGGATTTATCATGATGCGATTCTTCAATCACGAAAAGCAAACGAGCTCAAAAACAAAGTTACGCCCTCAAATCGATGAACAAAGAACCTTGTTTTGTCCCGATCTTTTGAAACAAGCAACCGTTTTGTGATATTCACACCTCTAAGCGATGAAAGCTTAGCAACAAATATTCACGATATAACAATCAAATTTCAGACGCACCTTTAAAGATCCTGTCTTTGTCAATCCGTGCGAAAACAATTGACAAACGCCACAAAGATGAAATCTTTGATAAGTTAGATTTTTAAGAACAAAGCAAAAGCCTTGAAAGTTTGAGAGAAAACTCAAAGAAATTTTATATAACTCAATTAATTCAATTCATTCCAAATGTTTTACAATCAAAAAATAACCAAAAGAAACAATAAAATTAGTAACTAGGGTTGCGCTAACATATCCTGAGCGGCGGCGCGCGCGATGGCGTGCGTGCTTCTGTCTTTGTCCAGCGATGCGCGCGAGGGTGCGCGACTTCTCGCGCGACACGCACGCGCGGTTGCGCTGCTTCTCGCGCCGGAGCGCAGGTTGTTTTGCTCATGTGTGAGGGCGCCCGCGCGGCTGCGCTGATTCTGGCGCTGGTGCGTGGGAGCTGCTGTCCTCATGATTAGTTAGCACTTGAATGACATTCGAAAGACTTCCAATATTGTTGCCATGTTCTCCAAGCTTCTCTAATTTAAACATCCCATTTGCAGACTCCTCTTGGTAGCATTCCATGAGCCCTTGAAGTGCTTCCTTAAACTTCTTACTACGCCCCCTTGTTATAGGTGGCGGCTCAAACTTCCCGCAACGTGCTAAGGCACAAGCTTCCAATTCATCCTCTACTTGATTGTGATGCAACCCGAACCCCTCGAGCCTTGTTTCCAAGCTTTCATTGGTTGGATGAAGGGCAACATTCAACATCTTCAAGCGTCCTCTAGGAATTGGTTCTTGGAACTCATAGTGGCTGGCTAGATTCATATCATACTCCCTTTCTTTAAAAAGATTTGTCCTCAAATCTTGTCTTTCTTGATAGCTAGGAATATCAATACATTTCATGCCTTTTCCACAATCCTGCAAGTAGAGTTTAACAATGCTCGGGATCGAACCGGCTATTTCATTAAAATAAAATAAACCAACTTTGCACAAATGTACATGAAATGGTTTATTCAAAATAAAAAATCGCTCATCCTCACTCTTTTAGGCCATACATCTAATTTCTTTTTTTGTTTGTTTGGCCTCTTTTTCACACAACTCTTTTTGTTATTCGATGGCCATCCCGCCTTTTTTATCACTCTCTTTTTTGGCCATCTTATTTTTTTTTCTCTCAACTTATAACAAATTGATTCACAAATACATATTACATTCGTAGACAGTTAAGCCAAAGAAACAACTTGCACATCATCTAACAACTCACCCTCCACACCAAAAAACTCAATACTCGCATGAGACACAATTGGAGTATCAACCTCAACATTAAAATCATCCACAGGTTTGGCTTCAAGGTTGGAAGTGGAATCCACTACCTTCACATCCTCATTTGGAAAATGATGAAAATCATGTCCTACCTCTAGACACCACAAACATCGAATATCAGAAATACAATTATGTGAGAACTGCGATGTACCTTGATATCCACGTTTTGAACTCCTCGCTGGTGTCGCCGTGCTTCTCTCCTCTTTACTCATCCTTCCACTCTCATCTACTCGCCCATACCTTTCACGCAAATGTTTAAATTCTTCCTCCATTCTTTTCCCAAATTCTAACAACAATGACTGAAATTGACTATCAAGCATATTGTACCCCTTTTGTTTTTTTTTTTTGGGTACACAAACTCGACTTACCTTTTTTTTTCGGGTGAACAGTATGATGCTACAGTAGAATAACGATGAACAGTACCGATGAACAGTAAACCCGAACGCGATGAACATTACCGATGAACAATAAATCCGGCAGTGAAAATATGTAGAAATCGCTACACGAATATCGGTATTGAAAATTCTAAGAGGAATTGAACGGATACGCTTACTTGAATCAAAAACCAATAGCTCTGATACCAAATGATGCGATTCTTCAATCACGAAAAGCAAACGCGCTCAAAAACAGAGTCACGCCCTCAAATCGATGAACAAACAACGTTGTTTTGTCCCGATCTTTCGAAACAAGCAACCGTTTTGTGATATTCACCTCTAAGCGATGAAAGCTTAGCAACAAATATTCACGATATAACAATCGAATATCAGACGCACCTTCAAAGAACCCGTCTTTGACAATCCGTGTGAAAACAATTGACAAACGCCACAAAGATGAAATCTTTGATAAGTTTGATTTTTAAGTACAAAGCAAAAGCCTTGAAAGTTTGAGAGAAAACTCAAAGAAATTTTATATAACTCAATTAATTCAATTCATTCCAAATGTTTTACAATCAATAAATAACCAAAAGAAACAATAAAATTCGTAACTAGGGTTGCGCTAACATTTCCTGCGCGGTCTTGGTCTAGCGATGCGCGCGCGGGTTGTTTTGCTCATGTGTGCGGGCGCCCGCGCGGCTGCGCTGATTCTAGCATGGGTACGTGGGAGCTGCTGTCGTCATGATTATTTAGCACTTGAATGACATTCGAAAGACTTCCAATATTGTTTCCATGTTCCCCAAGATTTTCTAATTTGAACATCCCATTTACAGACTCCTCTTGGTAGCATTCCATGAGCCCTTTAAGTGCTTCCTTAAACTTTTTACTACGCCCCCTTGTTATAGGTGGCGGCTCAAACTTCCCGCAACGCGCTAAGGCGCAAGCTTCCAATTCATCTTCTACTTGATTGTGATGTAACTCGAACCCCTCGAGCCTTGTTTCCAAGCTTTCATTGGTTGGATGAAGGGCAACATTCAACATCTTCAAGCGTCCTCTCGGGATTGGTTCTTGGAACGCATAGTGGCTGGCTAGATTCATATCATATCACCCATGCACTTTAGCTTGCTCATGAAGTAGCCTACTAAACTTATTGTAATGCCCGAGATTATATCACTGTACTTAATCCTGAATTAGTTTCCAGAATTGTAATTAATGAAGATTTCAGGGGTTAAAGTGCAATTAGTGGGATTGGAATGAATTTGAGAAGAAAATGCATGAACATGAGTGGTGGGCAGAGATTTGCGCGCACATGCACGAGAAGATGCGCGCATATGCGCGAAGGGCAAGTGTGCCTGACCTGCGCATATGCGCGAGAAGTATGCGTGCACACGCGTGAGCTGTTCGGGTCCAGGATATGCCGATGCGAAGACCTCGCGCATATGCGCGAGACAGAGCGCGCATATACGCGAGAGGTTCGAACAGCCACCTGCGAGAACAGAGATTCTCGCGCATATACGCCGAGAAGGTGCGCGCATATGCGCGAGCAGCAGAACACTGGAGAGCCGAGACCAGTAGGTCTCGCGCATATGCGCCGGTAGAGGACGCGCATATGCGCGAGACGTGTTGCACTTAGGGTGAGCCATTTGCCTTCAAACATGCAATATATATTAAAATAATATATATCAGTTTCCTTCAGAAAACATTCTGAGAAAGGAATCGAGGAAAGGTTGAGGAAAGTGAGGATATTTGAAGTTTGTGAAAGATCCGGCCGTTAGATTTTGAATCCGACTTCAGTACCGTGTTCCTATCGACGCAGGCTACAACTGGACGTAAGTTTTCTTACGTTTAGATACGATTTGAAATTATTATATTGTCAGAATCGAATATGAGTCATATATGGTGTTTCTGATATAGTAGACATCGTATAATTGCAGTCAGATCGAAGAACGGACTGTGTATGTAATTATTATGATTTTCAGAACAGATATGATCGAGATTGTACAGATTTGAGACTATTGTCTATTGTCGTTGAGATTATGAGTTATACCGATATCGATTATGAGTTCTGGTATTATATCTATGATGTTGAGATTGACGGGGTTATTGAGATTGTATTATTATGCCGTCGAAACATCAGTAGATCGATATTGATCAGATTCAGTATTGATTAAGATTGTATCGTACTTTATTGACATTGATCAGAGTATGTCTTGATTTGAGTATTGATAAGAACAGGTCTTAAATTGAGTTGTACATTGATATTGTGCATATTGATATTGTCATTGCCAGATTGGGTATGGACAGATTGGAGTGCGAGACTTCGTCTTTGTCAGACCGAGAAGACAAAAGTATAAATCAATGTGAATCGGGAGATCGACTTAAGTCAGATTGGACTTGAGTTTCCCTAAATCACATACTTGTATGTTATTGCTTTTCATACATTTGTATCATTTGAATGAATATGCTTTGTTTATTGATTTATAGAAAAGCATTGAATAGTAGATAGCTATTGAGTGAGAGTCACTGACAGAAGGGTCAGATTAAGACAAAGTTGTTAATGGCCCATTGCACATTGTCAGAATTAGAGTTTAGGTAGATACACCTAGTCTTTGGCAGAATAGCCAAGACACCGGACGTTTGGTCGTATTGAAATGCTTATGAGTAGAGCAACTCCTGGCACAGACATTCGATATAGACAGGACCAAAGTCCATAATAATAACGTACCGCCACCACGATCGGGACAGTAGGTGGGAGACCTGTTGCGTTCTTATTCAAATCGGAATCCCTAGATTAGAAATGAGTCGAGTTTGAGTCTGAGAGTCACAGTGTGTGATTTCTTATTTGATATTGAATTATGTTCCTGATTTTGGTACTTGTTTAGAGTATGATTGATAGTTGATATTAATTCATGTTTTGATTGAGATACATGTCATGTATATCTGATTCATGCTTTTATGACTGCAGGTATACTTGGTTTATACTGAGAATGTAATTCTCACCGGAGTTATCTGGCTGTTGTCTTATTTGTATGTGTGCATGTCAACATGTGGGACAGGATCAGGGTCAAGAAGAGAACGAGACAGGACTAGTTCGCGTGGAGATCCGGGCTCAGAAGTAAATTAGGATTCATCACTGATATGTAGTTGGACCTAGTTGAATTATTATAGACAACACAAGATTTGTATGTTTATGTTTAATATGTATTTCAGATTGATTTACATTACGTTTCCGCTTTGTATTTAAAAAAAAAAATTTAGACCCTGTTTATTATAATTGATTAAATTGTCCCAATGATGATTAAGAATATGATTAGCGTCCGGGTCCCCACACTTATAAACTACATTAGAGGAAGTACTGTCTCGGTCTTCTCCGGCTCTCCTTCTAGGAGGTACTTCATGAGCTTTTCTCTTGGGCGGCATTCTCCTATATTGCATCTCAATTTAAAATCATTTTCAAAATATATTACATGCAAAGCTTATCATCATACCAATACATCAATGAGATGCAGGAAGATACATACCGAAGTGTCTCAAGCATAGGGAGACATGTGCCAAATCATTGGTCCGAAAAACGTTGCGCTGATACTACTAAATGTAACGCCCTTAATTCATGACATTAAACTATAAATACTAAAATGCGGAAGCCTTATTGAAGATTTGGAGAAAATAATAATTAATAAAATTTTGGCAAAGTTTTCCCATAAGTATAGACTTACCAAATATTCTCAATCAAACAAAATAAGTAATTACCACAATCAATCTTTCCAAAATAAACAAATATTCTCAAAACCTCCACTAAATATTTATATCCCATCTCCATAAATACCACGTGTTTGACAAAAGTTAAGACATAATTTTTTTGTTCAAAACATGAACCAAGATACAATACTCAAAAGCCATGTTATAATTGCCACATTTTATCAAAACATCATTCTCCAAGCTTTGGCACATGCACCTTCCATGCCTCGACACTTCTATCGTTATTCTTTTTTATCTGCATCAAATGACATAACTGGAATGAGTTTACAAAACTCAATAAGTGGAACTTTCAATAACAATTATATATACAATAGTGTAAAGAAAGGAATCATTACAATTGAACATAGGAAATGCCATCGTTCAATGGAATATATAGATAAAAATTATAAGATGGCATTCTATCGACCATTTCTTTCATTTTCCTTGTATGGCATTGATAAGTCATTCGTCGATGGTATACATGTACATTTCAGTCAAAATCAGTCACTGAACATGTTAAATGTTGATCAACTTCCGTTATGTCGGTTTAGAAGTGCTAGAAGCACCAGCACTACCATATAACTATCAAGCCATAAAAAGAACCATTGATTCATTCTATCAAACATGTGGTATGCATGAAAAATAGAACTAGCTCCTTCCTTAGCAATTGGCATCAAAATTCCTTTCCCTTTTCTTTCAATCAATGAACCATTACATAACAAGTATATAATCAATGAATTAAAGGAGCTAGGAACAATAACAATATCATTCATCATACATATAGGCCATCATTCAAGGAAAAAGCCCACTTACAACCAATAGAACTTGTTGTGATAGCTTCTTGGTAGTTGATCCTACAACACAAGATCAATATTATACCATTAACTTCACATCTTTAACCTATAACTATCATTCAAGCCTAACCCAACATTACCTTCAATTCAACCAAATATCCAAAAGATAATTTTCCTTATTTTGGTTACTTGCTCTTGAGGATATAAAGATCACACCTCCAACTTGAAGATCCAAACCTTGGAAAGAAATGAATTAAGAGAATAAATGAAGAACCCTAGCTCCCCAAGTCGATGGATGCAAGAGGAGTAAGTGAAATAGAATAATAATTGGCTTAAAAACTCTTAAAAATGTGTTTTCTACGCCATAAACACGGACGCCGTGCCCTCTTCCGTGTATAGGTCCGTGTACACACTGAAAATCACAAATTTATCTTGGCAAGACCCGGACCTCGTGCCTGGGTCCGTGTGGGGTACGTGTACCCTCGGTCCAAGGGCCAAAACTGCACTTTTTCTTCAAAATTAGCCAAAGTGGTAAACATGAAAGTTGTAGCCCTACGTCTTTTCTTGAATCTCCCACTAGTTTCACGTCATTTGAAGGTTGAAGTAAAAAGTTATGTCAATTCTACAAAAATGTGTCAGTGCAAGAATGGCGATATACATAACACACTTCGGGCCACTTTTGACTCATCTTCCTCAACTACTTGAACAAAACTCAAAACATGAAAGTTGTAGCCTTGGATCTTAGCTTTTGAATGCAATTGGCCTCGTGTCATTTGGATAAATATAACATTCATTGTGCTAAAAACCGTAACAAATACCAAAATTTTCATATCGTTTCTGCACCCCAATTACCTATTTGGCTCAAACCATCCAAACCATCAATCAAACTCCCAAAATTAAACCTTCACAACAATAATAACTCCTCAAATACACAACCATCTACTTAACCATACCCAAAACCATATAATAATTAACCATGAATACAATTTAATAACCATATTGATGCTATAACATGAAATACCAACCCTTCCATCAACTATACTCATAAACCATAACAATAACCATGATCAATAATAACTTAACCATATATCCATAACACCAAACCATAGAATAACATCATTAACAGTTAAAGGATAAAATGTTGGGATATTACAATTAATGACTGGACGAAACCAAAAAATCACCCCTCACGTGCGAAATTAAAGAAGATCTCCTTTAAGATCAAACAATTCTATCGAATTGAGTATGATTGTATGTGTGATAACATCTACTATACCAGGAATATCAATGAACCCTATTATTACAATTGTCATGATACCCTTTTTTTAGCTTTTAGGGTCTATTTCTTAGTTCAAGATCCTTCTTACTAACTGGAATCAAAGAATTAGTAGATCTGTTCCGACCAAAATGGGAATGGGCTAGGGTTATGAACGTATAATCTGATGATCGAGTCGATTGCATGATTACAAGTTCATTCCATACCGGACCAGGCCGGAATTAGATTATATACATTCTCAAGGGGTTGTTCGAGCGTATCTAAATAGATACTATGTGAGGCCCGGGGCCGAAGAGGGCTGGGGGTGATTGCCGGTGCCATCAGTTGCACGGACAATGAGCGGCTCCTGGCAGGCTTCTAGGTGGAGGGAACATGAATAAACCGATCCCACACGGGAATGAGAGGGATTCCGAGACTGTTCAATGTAATAGACTGTACAGTTGAAGAGGGGTTAAAAGATTTGATTTGTGCTACTCATAGCACGAAGGTGCATCTTCTTTTCGGTAGCTCATCACATAAGAACTCCAAAGTTAAGCGTGCTTGACTTGGGGAAATTTTGGGATGGGTGACCTCCTGGGAAGTTTTCCAGGGTGCGTGTGAGTGAAGACATAAGGACGCTAGAAAGACACGTCTTGGTACAATGAGGACAGTCGTCGAATCTGGGGCGTTACAGTTGGTATCAGAGCTGACCTCTCTTAGTACGGTGTGGTTCGGGGACGAACCAAGCAAAAGTTGGTGGGCATGTGAGGCCCGGGGCCGAAGAGGGCGGGGGGTGATCGCCGGTGCCATCAGTTGCACGGACAATGAGCGACTCCTGACAGGCTTCTAGGTGGAGGGAACATGAATGAACCGATCCCACACGGGAATGAGAGGGATTCCGAGACTTTTCAATGTAATGGTCTGTACAATTGAAGAGGGCTTAAAAGATTTGATTTTTACTACTCATATCACGAAGGTGAATCTTCTTTTCGGTAGCTCATCACATAAGAACTCCAAAGTTAAGCGTGCTCGACTTGGGGCAATTTTGTAATGGGTTACCTCCTGGGAAGTTTCCCAGGGTGTGTGTGAGTGAGGACATAAGCACGCTGGAATGACACGTCTTGGTACAGTGAGGACAATCGTCGAATCTGGGGCGTTACAGTTTGTATCAGAGCCGACCTCTCTTAGTACGGTGGGGTTCGGGGACGAACTAAGTAGAAGCTGGTGGGCATGTGAGGCCCGGGGCCGAAGAGGGCGGGGGGTGATCGCCTGTGCCATCAGTTGCACGGACAATGAGTGGCTCCTGGCAGGCTTCTAGGTGGAAGGAACATGAATGAACCGATCCCACACTGGAATGAGAGGGATTTCGAGACTGTTCAATGTAATAGACTGTACAGTTGAAGAGGGCTTAAAAGATTTTATTTGTACTACTCATATCACGAAGTTGCATCGTCTTTTCGGTAGCTCATCACATAAGAACTCCAAAGTTAAGTGTGCTGGACTTGGGGCAATTTTGGGATGGGTGACCTCCTGGGAAGTTTCTCAGGGTGCGTGTGAGTGAGGACATAAGCACGCTAGAAAGACACGTCTTGGTACAGTGAGGACAGTCGTCGAATTTGAGGCGTTACAGTTGGTATTAGAGCCGAACTCTCTTAGTACGGTGTGGTTCGGGGACGTACCAAGCGGAAGCTGGTGGGCATGTGAGGCCCAGGGCCGAAGAGGACGGGGGTTGATCGCCGGTGCCATCATTTGCACGGACAATGAGCGGCTCCTGGCAGGCTTCTAGGTGGAGGGAACATGAATGAACCGATCCCACACGGGAATGAGAGGGATTCCGAGACTGTTCAATGTAATGGACTGTACAGTTGAAGAGGACTTAAAAGATTTGATTTGTACTACTCATATCATGACGTTGCTTTTTCTTTTCGGTAGCTCATCACATAAGAACTCCAAAGTTAAGCGTGCTTAGCTTGAGGCAGTTTTGGGATGGGTGACCTCCTGGGAAGTATCCCAGGGTGCGTATGAGTGAGGACATAAGCACGCTGGAAAGACACGTCTTGGTACAGTGAGGACAGTCGTTGAATCTGGGGCGTTACATACTATGTTTATATATGGATCCCCTACGTCGTTCCATTCCATTTAGCATTAGGAATAAGAGTAATCGGACCTGCTTTTTCCATATCTCTTGTTATTTTGGAGACCCTATTCACCTCATTGAGATTCTATTGAATCGAGAAATAAAATAGGTTTGATTGGCCATCTTTTTAATATTTGCAATATATACATAAGGCATTATATTCTCCGGATAATTCAAATCGAAGCAATTGGATGTCCATCTCGGGCCTATACGACCGATCAATAGTAATACTTCACCTTTGTCATATATTCCATATATCACACTAGATAGATATCATATTCATGGAATATGATGCAGTTTCAAGATGCCTTGGTGGTGAAATGGTAGACACGCGAGCCTAAAAATCTCGTGCTAAAGAGCGTGGAGGTTCGAGTCCTCATCAAGGCATAATATTGAGAATGCTCGTTGAATGAGCAATTCAATAATAGACGCCTGTTGGCATTCCATCCTTCCTTCTCCTTTCATGGCCTATCCGAAAGAGAATCCATCACTTCTTGGTCGTGAATATCTGAACTGGTTGTTCGCTGTTCCAGAATTCTTGTTTGGGCAATTCATAACATCCATACATAGTGTTTCGATCTAAAATTTCAATTCTTCCGTGTTTCAGCAGTAACATATTGTTCGATGGAGTTAAGGTCCAAAATATGGAAGAAAGAAGCATTTCCACCACTCTATCACCCAGTCAATTCTGTTCCACTTAATCCCTCTTTCATTGCCACATATCTTTCCGGTTAAGGAATGGGAAATCTTTCTCCTGTTACATGAATACAATTTTTATTAGGAAAAGCCATCTTTTCTTAGCAATGTCTTTGTCATTTGATCCAATAGCTTTCGGTTAGATAGGAACAGAGTTGATAAATACTGATAACTCTCGGATAGAGTATTAGAACGGAAAGATCCATTAGATAATGAACGGTTGGTTCTAAGCCATCTTTGACGATTAATCAACAATTCGAAGTGCTTTTCTTGTGTATTATTGATAAACAAGCGTTTATATATGGATGTAGGAGGTTCTGTTTGGGTAGTATGAAGCCGCTTTGACATCTCTTCATCTGCAAATAATTCTCGATCTGAAAACACAGAGTCGGGGGGCTAATCTTTGAATAGGAAAAAGAGCGGATCTGCAGGGAAATCCCAATTCATTGGGCCTTTCGATACAATCAAATAGAAAGCCCCAAAGGCGCCATATTCTAGGAGCCTAAACTATGTGATTGAATAAATCTTCCTCTATCTTTTGCGGGTCAAGGGCTCCTTCTCCCTCCCCTTCTTAAAAATGTGATTCGTATTTTTCGTAGAGAAATCTATGATCAAAGATAGAACAAGATCCATTTTGCATCATATCTAAGGGATTCCTTGGTTCGGGCCGAAGAAGCAAATGAACTGCAATCTTTTTCTGTCCGTGAAGATCCCACCAGAGCGCCTCCTACTTCTAATAGGCAATGAACTAGATCCGAATCATTCTCAACAAGTCCATAAGAAGTGATTCTATTTTTTAATCGGGTCTGGGTAGAGACCAAAGATCTTGAGCCACCGATCTGGCAGAACAACTCAAAAGATAAAGAAGCAAAGGCTTTTGCACTGATGTTACTTATGGAATCTCAAAGATTCGTTCAGGAGCACTTCGTTAGATTTGCATGTGTTAAGCATAGCACCGCGGTTCAGCGTCTTTAACGAATTTGACACCAAATTAGGTTAGGTTAATGAATAACCAGTTAGCTAAGTGTCCGCGGTCCAAGCTTGCTAGGCTCTCTTTACAAGTCAGAACGTCTACCGGAACAGCTATTATTATACGAGATTTCTTGCTACCTATCTCCTATCATCATGAATTCTACCATCGTCATGAATTGCCGGTATAGCCAGCTAAGCTAGAGAGCAGATATCCTACTCGTTCTTACATTATGAGCCTGAACGAACATAACGAACAATGCCTCTTATTTATACTATTTAAGCAAAACCACTGAGAGAACCAAATCAAAGAGACATGAATGAGTCTCAATACGCGCTTCTGCATTTCCAATTTTCATTTGTCGAATGGCATTTCGGTCTTACGCTCTAGAATCAATTTGCGGAGACATGAAAAGGACGATGCGCTGACAGCCAGGCACAATAAGAAAGGCATGATAGAAGGCAGAAGAATGAACGAACAGCAAGAACCAGAATAAGAATTAAAATACAGAATTGACCAGCTTACACGGGATTAATAGAAAAGGCGGAGAGTAGGGCATCATAGAGCATATAGAGAGGCAAGAGGGAATCCCTGCACCAGATAGCTTCAATCCATCGTAGATTTCACCAACTTCACTTGAAATAGCGCTTTGCTTTTAAGAGAGATAAAATAGAAGCGTGAGAAATGAAGAAATAATAAAGAAGGTAGGCCGGAAATGAAATAAGGAATGAGGCAGAGTATTGGCGGCAAAAGGTAACAGGCTTCCTCCTTTGGTGTCTATCAGCTTCCTACTTCAGTTCGTATTTTGCGAAGTCAGTCTTCTTTTCTTCTATCATGTCTGCATTTCTTAGTCCGAGTCGTCTTCCTATGGCTCTTCTATAGAGCACAAAAGTGTTTCCCACTCTGGGGAGTCTGAGTCTTCTTCATCATGCACTCTTAGTTCATCAGCTACTAGCAGTTCATCGCTAGCTCTAGGTCTGCTCATACTAAGAGTCCCAGGCATGATAGTCCCCCTCCTTTCAAACCTCCCGCACTCGCCACTTCGTCACTGGGCTTTTCCAAAGGCACGAAAAAAAAGGACTTCAATCGAGTGTGCTTCAAGCTGCTATAGGCTTTAAATGAAATCCAAAGAAAGAAGCTCTAGCTAAATGAGTGCAAAAGGAATGAAAGCTCCAAGCTAAGATAAGCTGCTATTGGCCTTCTTTCGCGAATTCTCACACCTTGCAATCTTCGAGGAGAGAATGGCCTTATGAGGGTTTATTGACTAAAGACGATAGCGACGGGACGGGACCTGGCAATTCCTTGCCTTAATTTAATATTTATTTAATGCGCATCCAATTCTTCAGTAGGCTTTTATACCCGAACTCTAGGAGTTAAGCCTGTTAGAGATTTATTCACAAAAGTCTTGCTATGAAAGAATCAGTCTTAAAGGGGTCGAGTTCGTAGTAGCAATGGGTTCTGCTCCTTAGTTTCGACTTTCTACTGCTCATGGCCTGCTCTGTAGTTCTAAAGAAAGCCATGCATTAAAAAAACACTACTTTGCATCGACATACTCTTCTAGTCTTCCTGGTCACCAAGGAGGATCGCTCCTACTATGAGTGCTTGCTGCTCTTCAAGCAGCATTTGCAGCCTCCTTTCGAGGCCCCTGATCCTCTCTTCCGTTGTGCTCAGTCAATCATTTGTTTTTTCTTTATTGATAAGTTGCGGATTCATAGCCATTTCCATGAAAACGATCCTTCAATCAGTAGATTTTTTTTATAAAAAAATTCAAATGGCCACTCGCTGACATTTATAGAATGTCCGATAGGCATGTTTCACGCAGAAAGCTAGATGATATTTTAGCTGGGAAGAGAAAAGTGGATCTTCTATCTTAGAATGCACATGCTATATTTCTCGTTAGTCATCGGTTGCTCAAACGCTTATCCTTTAGAGTTGCATCTATAATGTAAATAACAAGCCTTCGATCACTTACACCAATAGAATCTTCGACCTAGTTAAGGCTACTTCATTCCTTTTATTTTTTTGTTTTTGCCTTGTGAATATGATGTCTGTGGCAGCTAGGCATGCTACGGGAAGTCCGGTTATGAACATATATCAATCACAAAACAAACCTCCTTTCAATCCCTACGCGCCTAGTAGCGCTGTTGCACTGTCCCTGCACTTCTAAACATCACCAACACATCTAAATTCTATCATTTTCCAATTCTATGCCATACCAATGAACTCAACATCAAAATATATCCTCCAATCACCCCTTCAATCATCATCACAAGAACCCATTCATTTTCAGTCCCAACAACCGTTAAACAACATAAATCCAATAACTATTCTAATACACATAACCATAACCATTCTCATAGCATTTCAATAAACATTACCATATAAAATAATCCTTCAACATAAACTCAACCATTAAATCATAAAACATGTTCATAACAATAATAAACCATAAATATTCACATGATAAAAGGTTGGGCTATTACAATCTCCCCTCCTTATAAAAATTTTGCCCCGAAATATAGTTATCGTCGAATAAATTGGGATAACGATGTTTCATTTCTTCCTCCGGCTCCCAATTCGCCTCTTCAATCATATGATTCCGCGATAGAACTTTTACAATACCAATCTCTTTGTTTCTCAATATTTTTACCTTTACGATCAAGAATTTGAACTGGTACTTCTTCATAGCTTAGGTTAGGTAAAAGATCCAATGACTCGTAACGAAGGACATGAGATGGATTAGAAAGGTACTTACGTAGCATTGAAACATGAAATACGTTGTGAACTCGATCCAAGTTTGGTGGCAATGCAAGACGATAGGCTCGGTCTCCAATCTTGTCGAGAATTTCGAACGGCACAATGTATCGAGGACTTAACTTACCTTTCTTGCCAAAACGCATCACTCCCTCAAAAGGGGCTATTTTAATAAAAACATTATCGCCTACCTCGAATGTCAAAGGCCGTCGATGAATATCAGCATAACTTTTCTGTCTAGACTGAGCGGTCTTCATTCGTTCTTGGATTACTGCCACAACATCTGCTGTCTGTTGGACCAATTCTGGGCCCAACATCTTCCTTTCACCTATTTTTTCCCAATATATGGGAGATCAGCACTTTCTTCCATATAAAGCCTCGTAGGGTGCCATGCCAATTGAAGACTAGTAGCTGTTATTATACGTGAATTCCACCAAAGGCAATTCAGAATCCCAACTTCCCCGGAAATCAATCTTGAACGCTCGTAACATATCTTCAAGAATATGAATTACCCTTTCAGACTGCCTATCACTCTGAGGATGATATGATGTACTAAAAGCCAACTTGGTGCCCAAGGTTCGGTGCAAACTTTTCCAAAATTCAGAAGTAAACCTTGGGTCACAATCAGATACAATTGACACGGTGATTCCATGAAGTCGTACAATCGCAGCTACATAGACCTCAGCATACTGGTTCATCGTAAACGTTGTTTTGACTTAAAGAAAATGAGCCGACTTGGTTAACCTGTCAACAATCACCCAGATGGATTTGTAACCCTTTGGTGTTCTTGGGAGTCCTGTTACGAAGTCCATGGTGATGTGTTCTCATTTCCATTGAGGTATTGGGAGAGATAACAAGAGTCCCAACAGGTCGTTGATGCTCAATCTTAACCTGATGGCAGGTTAGACATTCAAAAATAAATAACATGATATCTTTCTTCATACCTGGCCACCAAAAAAGACGTCAAAGATCTTGGTACATTTTAGTACTGTCAGGATGTACCGAATATGGAGATGTATGCGCTTCAATAAGAATATCTTTCCGATTGTCATCCCCTAAAGGAAAATAAATTCTACTTCGAAAAGTCAACAACCCAGTACTATTCAAAACAAACTCAGAAACTCTTGTCAAATCACTTTTATTCTTTAACTCTAATAACTGAAGATCCAGTTTTTGTTCCTTTAAAATTCGATAAATCAAAGTAGAGTGATGAACTAATGCAGATAACTGATTTACTGTAACTGGAGATACCAGAGTTATTTCGTTCCTTTGCAAATCAAGTAACAACGGTTTCTGAATCATGTAACCAAATAAATAACTGGATTTACGACTTAAAGCATCCGCAACGACATTAGCTTTTCGATGATGATAGCTAATGGTGTAATCATAGTATTTTACCAGTGCCAACCACCTCCGCTGCCTCATATTCAATTCTTTCTGCAAAAATAAATAACTCAAACTTTTATGATCTGTAAAGATTTCACATTTCTCACCGTATAAATAGTGTCACAAAATCTTTAAGGCGAATACTACAGCTGCCAACTCCAAATCATGCGTGGGATAATTCTTTTCGTATTCTTTAGCTGCCGAGAAACATAAGCGACCACTTTCCCACATTGCATCAACACAGCACCTAACCCCTGCTTTGAAGCATCTGTATATACAACAAAATCCTCAGTACCACAAGGATGTAATGCCCGAGATTTTGATTCCATGAATCTGAGATTATTGATTTTTGAATTGATATGATTATAGATGGACAATTCCGGGACCAGATTGGGTGAAGCATGGATTGATGTATATTTTTGTACAGAACTGTTGGCGCCCGAGCGGTAGACAAGGGCCGCCCGAGCGCCAATGCAGCACAAGAACGGGTTTTGGACAGAGAGTCTGGCGCCCGAGCGGTAGTTTTTGACCGCCCGTACGCCAGTGTTCAATAGCATTATGTTCGGGCAGAAGATGTGGCGCCCGGGCGGTAGTTTGTGACCACCCGAGCGCCAGTGTACAACAAGTTAGGTACCGTACAGAGTGTTCGGCGCCCGAGCGGTAATTTGTGATCGCCCGAGCGCCGCCTGAAATATGTGAAAAGAGCACACGTAACTTAGACATGCAACTTGATATATATAAAGTGCAATCCATTCAATTCCTCCAAGAACAAGAAACGAGAAGAGCTCCGGGGAAAGATCCGTCCGTCCGATTTTAAATCCGACTTCAGTACTCTGGACGTAAGTTTTACTATTTTTTGAGATGATTTGAAATTATGGTATTGCCAGAATCTGATATGATTCATATATAATGTTCTTGATATGTTAGACATCATATAATCGAAACCGGATTGAAGAACGGATACCGTATAGAATTGTTATGAATTTCAGAGTTGATTTGACTGAGATTGATATTAGATTTGTAGTGTTATTGATTATGAGTTGCGAGAACGGATATCTGATGATTTGTAGTGTTGGGTATATTGAGATTATGTAGTTATGCTGTCGAAACAGAATTTGATTTCGTTCTGATTATATCCAGTATTGAATTGATTGGTGTATTGATATTGTACTCTTCGATATTGTCATTTCTAGATTGAGTATTGACAGGCCTTGAGTTCGAGACTTCGACAGAGTCAGATTGACAGAAAGAAAGGTATAATTCAATGTTGATTCGGGAAGATACAACTCGAGCTAGGTTCGACTTGAGTTTCCCTAAATCACATACTAGATGATTCTTACTTTGTTATGCCTTATTTATTTATCTTAAAGCGTTGAGATAGGAGAGTCCTTGGTAGATTAGCCAAGCCGGATGTTCGGTTGTGTCGATGGGCGTAGGAGAAGATTCACTCTTATTGTAGACATTTGATACAGAGGACCGAAGTCTGGGAATAAGACGTACCGCCACCACAATTTGGAGAGTAGGTGGGAGACTTGTTACGTCTTATTCACACCAGGATCCATAGACTTAGATATGAGTCGAGTTAAAGAATAAGAGTCAAAGAATTTTATCGGTATTCACTAATGAGTCATAATTACTGAGTCATGTGTTATGATTTTGTATTTACTTGCATGACATGCATGTATACATGTTTTATACTGGGATTTGTTCTCACCGGAGTTTCCGACTGTTGGTGTGTCTGTATGTGTGCATGACAACAGGTGGGACAGGATCGGGGTCACGCAGAGGATGAGAGATCGAGGTTAGAGTGGTGATTACGGGCATAGCAGAGGAACTAGTAGTGTTTACATTTGAGACATAATGTGTAATAAACTCTAGTTGGTACAATTTGAATAGAACCAGACGTGTATATACTTTTGTTAAAATAAAATAAAGATGTTGTTTGTGTATGATTTATATACAATTTTTTTTGATATTAAAAGAAAAATTTTGACCCACATTTTCTAGCAAAGATCCACTTAATCCCAAAGATAAGTGAGTTAGAGCTCGGGTCCCCACAACAGAAGTACTAATAATGGGGCAAAAGTTAACTTATCTTTCAAAGTTTGGAATACTTGTTGGAATTCTATGGTCCATTCAAATTTAATAGCTTTTCGTGTCAAGCTTGTCAATGGCAATGCTATTTTTGAGAAATCCGCTATGAATCGTCTATAATACCATGCCAAACCAAGAAAACTTCTTACCTCGGAAACTGTCTTTGGAAGGGACCTTTGATTAATAGCTTCAATCTTGGGTGGATCGAGTGCTATTCCTTCTTTTGACACGATATGGCCCAAAAACGCCATTTGCTCTAACCAAAATTCACATTTCTTTAATTTCGCTTATAATTGTTTCTCCCTCAATATCTGTAACACGATCCTCAAATGCTTCCTATGAAGTTCTCGTGTCTTCGAATATATCAAAATGTTGTCAATAAACACAATCAATTATTGCACGATAAGCAGATAACCAGTCTATACCCAATATAACATATCAAATGCAACCATCAGAATAACAATAAAATCAGCATACAACAATCTCGTACCCATCTGTACTGGACATTCCTTAAGGATACTAGTAGGAAAAATCTCATCACCTGAGGGCAACATAATAGTGAAATGTAAAGGCCTGACAGTAGGCTCGCGAGATAAAGAGTGCATAAATACTTCAGATATAAAAGAATGAGTAGCACCAGTATCAATTAATGTGAGTGCTTCCTTGCCAGATATTAGAATATTACCTGATATGACTGAAGAATCAGGATTGACACCTTCTTTTGTCATTGTAAAGATTCTGCTCTGAACCTTTCCTTTGTCTGAGGAGAGAGGACACCTTTGTGCTGTATGTCCCATTTCCTTGCATCTATAACATCGGCCACTCCCAACTAGACACTCACCTTTGTGTGGCTTGCCACATTTAGGACATAACGGTCGCTCCATCTCTAAAGAAGGCGCAGAAGGTTTAGTGCATTGCTACATCTTGCCTTTTCCTTTGTAACCACCTCGAGTACTAGTGCTTGTCCCTTGCTTCTAGCTTAAAAAGCTTGCCTTCTTAACTGCAGTTCCTTTTCAATCTCTTGTTCATCGTGCTCGGCAAGTAAGGCTCTTTCAATGATGTCTTGATAAGTAATCACTTTTGCCATATGAACATGTCGAATTTCTGGTTTCAAGCCACGAAGGAAGTGTTCTCCTTTGACTTTATCATTTTCAGCAATGAACGGAACAAGCACACATCCTTTTTCAAATTTCAATATATACTCAGCAACAGACAAGGAATCTTGTCTTAACTCAAGTGTAAGGCCTGAGAGTATATCATTGTAATCATACATTAATTAATTGACAGAATTGCAAATAGTGAAGATTTCAAGGGCTAAAGTGCAATTAGTGGATTTGAGTGGGAGAGCAAATGTCGAGTCCTGCAGACCTCGCGCACATGCGTGGAGATTAGCGTGCATATGTGCGAGCAGCAAATGCCGAGACAGAGAGTCTCGCGCATATGCACGAGACGAGGCGCGCATATGCGCGAGCAGATGGATTGGCCAAGTGCCGAGACAGTAGGTCTCGCGCATATGCGCGAGCAGTGATGCAGGAAAAAAAATGACACATGTCTTACCATGCATAGTAACATGTAAAACTTCATCCACTTTAGAATTAGAGTAGCCAGGAACCGAGTGAAAACTCCATGGAAAGCCTCAAGCTTCTTCATAGCTCAGAAATTTGATTGTGCAAGATCCGGCCATCTGATTTTCAATCCGAGCTTAGTTCCAGGTTCCTCTCGCCAATAGCTTCGAAAGGATGTAAGTTTTATTACTTTCCTGCATGATTCAGAAATTTGGTGTTGGAGAAAATCATGATTTGAGTGATATTATGTGTTCTTGAGATTATGATCAACATATAATCGAAACCGGATCGAAGAGCGGACCATGTATGCTATTTTTATCATTTTCCAGCCTATATTGAATGGAGTTGTGCAGATTTTGGAGTGTGGTTGATGTATATTGATGGTTATGGCTTATTGATAATTGCCTAGTGATGTTTGAGTTACCGAGTATCTCGAGATTGCGCCGTTGTGCCGTTGAGATTTAGCAAGATTGAGTATTCATCATACCATGTCTTGCTTTGAGTTGTGTATTGATATTGTGACTTGCGATAATTTCATTCCAGATTTGTATTTAAGGCTTCGAACTCGAGAATATAACTTCGAAACCGACAGAAGAACGAACAAAGCACGAAAAGAAAGGTATAAATCAATATTAAACCGAGATAGATAACTCGAGTAAGATATAACTTGAGTTCCCAAAATCACATACTACATTGCTATTGCTTTGATGTATTTGAATTGCTTGAGATTAATATGCTTAGTACATTGAGTTATAGAAAGGCATAGATTATGAGATAGACATCTTGAATTAGTCCTTGGTAGAGTTGCCAAGTCACTGCATGTTTGGTTTATATCGGTGCACTTAGGAGAAGATCGACTTCTATTGTAGACACACGATATAGTGTGCCGAAGTCCGGGAATAGGGACGTACCGTCACCTTGAATTGGAGAGCAGGTGGGAGACTTGTTACGTTCTTATTCAAACCGGGATCCCTAGATTAGATAAGAGTCGAGTCAAAGATTAAGAGATAAAGAGTTTGATTTAAAGCTTGGTTTTGATTATGTTTCTTAACCTATGAGACATGTGTTTGCCAAATGCTTTATGCCTTTGTATATGATTATATGAAATGCATGTATACATTATTTATACCGGGAAATATATTTCTCACCGTGGTTATCCGGCTGTTGTTGTGTTTGTATGTGTGAATATCACAACAGGTGGGACAGGATCAGGGTCGAGAAGAGGATGAAAGATCGAGATTAGAGTGGTGATCCGGGCTTAGATGTAGAAATGGTTATTTACCACTTGACATGTGGTTGACAAACATTAGTTTGTTATGACTTTGTTTTAAACAAGTTTTGTATTTTGGATCATGTTGTAGCTATTTAACTTGATCTTGTAAATTGAATAAGATGGAGCATAACTTGTGGTAGTATTTTGTACACTTGTTTATGAGGTGCTCAACTTAAAAAAGAACAAGAAAAAAATTCGACCTAGATTATGTAATTTATCCATTTAATCTCAATGATGATTTAAGAAAATGAGTTAGCATTCGGGTCCCCACATCAAGAAATTCTTTAACTTTCTTCGCTTTAACTTCTCTTGAAAAATACTTGGCATAAAATAACTCTTTGAACTCATCTCATTGTAACTCGCGAACATTGACACTCACTTTCGTAGCTTCCCACCAGATGCAAGCAGCTTTCACTAGCATAAACACAGTACAGCTCACTCTATCTCGATCAGTGAACTTCAAATAATCAAATATAGCCTCCAATGATTTGACCCATTCAAGTGCTATGAGTGGATCAGCACCACCGATAAATTCAGGAGGGTTCATTCGCCTGAATAATTTATAAGAACCACCTTCGTTACTTTCCACTCTACCCTGTCCTCGTTCTTGACCCCGACCTTGAATAGGATGGTGGATGCTCAGTAGCTGTTGAATCTGATCACTATGTACCTGCGCTTGTTCTTTCAATAGCTTACTAAATTCATCTACAACTTTTACCGTCTTATCAATGGGAGGGGTCCTATCGTCCCCTTCAGTAGTCTTTCGTTTGGGAGGCATGTCCTACACATAAGATCACTTTAACATAGATAGGAAGCTAGGAAAGAGTACATCAATGGCAATGAAATGGAATCAATTCTCAATGTTAAAATCAATAGATGCAAGGTCGAAAACATACCGGATTGTCCTAGGTAGAAGAAGTCATATATGGTCCAAGAAAATAGGGCTCTGATACCAATTGAAACAACCCCTCCCATGGCAATAACATTTTAAAACTAATAACATATGCTGAAGCCTTACAATTGAACAGGGGAATGATAAAATTATTTTAATCACAAGCATTTTCAATAGCATCATCAAAATTATATCCAAAAGCCACCAATATTTATCATTGGTATGGTAACACAATACAAGGTACTAAAATTTCTAATGTTTCACCATGCCAAAATAAATGTTTCCTATCATTCATTTACCAAAATAAAAGTGACATCACAAAATAATTTTTCCCCTTGTCTTCTATATGACTTCTTCTCTCTTGGACAATCTCTTTCAATCTTTCTTATCACCTGCATCACATGACATTAACTGGAATGAGATAAAACTCATTAAGTAGGAAACTAAACATAACAAGTACATATATACATGGCTTGGCTTGAAGCATGGCTATAGCAAAGGCAATGAACAATGAATAATACCATCTTCAATGAACAATAGATAACAAAGAAATATAGATGGTATTTCATGGCATGAATTAAAGGAAAGGAAATGATAGTCCTGTGACCTGTGACCTGTGGATAGTATCTCTTTGATATATAAATATATCAAAACTGTGAGAGATACTCATAATCATGAAATTGGCCAATGACATGCATGAATTATTATCATTCATTGGCTTTAATCATAAGAAATCTCATTGAAGAATTTATACAAACACTTGATAGGCACAATGGTGTATTAGCTCCTTGATCAATGAATTCAATAAAAATGATTGAAAAATGAACATATAACAATATATATATCAACTATATACCAATGAAAGGAGCTAATAATCAATAAACATGGCTTATATACATATATTCATCATGTGAGCACAAGGAGAAGTTTCTACTTACAACGTAACAAGTAAATGATGGCTATGATGATCTTGAATGATTCCTACAACAATAAGCACAATAATAACCATAAATCATCACCATTAATCCAAGGAATCAATCAATTCAACTTAACCCTTTAAAACTCCAAACCCTTCGAAACTCCAAAAATATAGAATCATTACCTTGTAGCTTGAAATCTTAGGTAGGAGCAACTAAGAAATCACTATAATCCTTGAACTTCGAGTAAAGAATATGAGGAAAGAAAACTTGAGGGAGAAGAAGCAAGAACCAATCGTCCGCATGATAAAAAGTTGGGCTATTACACTAACCGGTTCCCCCGGCAATGGCACCAAACTAGGTGGGGGCAATAAGGCATTTTTCTCATCACAATAGGTGATTTCAGGATATGAAACGCTTAAGGGAATAACCAATATCACTCCTAAAAACCCCAATAACACAAAATCTTTGTCAGTTTCTAAAGATTCCGCAGGGGAAAAGTCGCAGACAAGGCTTCCAGAACTCTTCTTCATGGAGACGGAGAAGTTGAGAAGAGGACGGAGTCCCCTCTTCGGGATAGATTCCTCTCTGTGCCTCATCGTTAATGAGGAACTCTTCCGAACATATTTTATCCATAATTTCTGTTCGGGAATATGGATTTTACAGGATTGGATATGCAATTTTTCTCTTTGGAATTCCTCTTCCGAAAAGAAACTTCTTTTTTTTGTTTTTGAGTAGAGTTGTTTTCTTTAAAGAGTCGGTCCTTCAGCTGCTGCTTAATAGCGTCCGCTGAGCAGAATGTGGATGATCCTGCTTCCTCTCTCGAGAGTTCCCTGCAAGGCTCTTTAGTTTCGCTCGGAGAGGTTTCCCCCAAGACTGATTGGGATTTACATAGAGAATGGGCCAAGCCAAAAAAAGAACGCAAATAAATTAGAAACTGCAAAACCATTATATAACACCTGGATATAAAGATATGTTATTAAATACACTAAGTAGAATAATAAGAAAAATACAAAATTTGATTTTATTATTCTTCTACTCGCTATTTTTTCGTTGTGTGAACAAGGTTTTAGTATGTATTGGTATTCTGGGCAGGTCGCAATAAGTCGCTAGTCGAAGGTTTAGACCAATCGCAATTGATCACCATCTTGCTCGTTTCCAATTGATGATTGGCTATTATATAAGTGACAGGTGCACAGACGACTTTTCACATTCCATTATTCGGTCCTTCATCTATCGCCTTGGTATAAAGACCTTGATCCGTCTTCGGCTTCGATTCGTTATGCTCAGAAGCCCCAACAAGCTCTAAAATCTCTTGCCGCCTAAAACTCTACCAAGAGAGTGCTGCTATACGTTTGATCCTATGTGTCCAGAGAATGCTATGCGTTCTCTACTTTCGGATCTCGCAAAGAGAGAACATGTTTTTTCCTCTTAATTTATCTCTCATTCAAAAAACGAAGAAAGCGGGCTTTGCCCGAGCTACCGGTATCCTTTGGAAACCAAAAAGAGCTATCGAAGGAAAGGGATGTAGTCCCTCCTGCGCCCTTACTAGTAAAGTGGCTCTTCGACCAAGAAGGCATTCTGGTACGAAGGCCGACCACAACATAAACCGCCTTCAGTCCAGGAGAGAAGCAAGCTACCTTTCTTTGATCCACCTTCCTAGGCAGGGAAGAGACCACAAATGGACCGCGGATGGTGGTCGTGGTAGATTCGAGTCTCTTTTTCGGGGGAGCGAACTCTTCTAGCGTGTTGCATTTTCTCTGGTAGGCCCCCCCTTTCCGTCGTACCATAGTGATTCGAGAAGAACTATTAGGGTCATATTCTATCCTTTCTACAATGCCCATAGACGGAATGCTTCGTTTCAGATCAATTCTTCGCTGCAATCGCTTCGATCCATCCCCTCGGTGAAAAAGAGTAATACGTCATGAAGAATTCCTACCAGAAAACTTCCCTGTACTCAAAGTGAATTGTCTAAGTGCTCTCCTTTCTGATATGAATCTGGCCTGGCATGGCATGTGTCACGCCCCGAGCCCGGGCCCGCGCCTGCGTGATTGCACAATGGGCCCCTATAGCAACTACTTCGTATTCGTTCTCGATTTACGAAAATGATTAACCCAATTTGCTATAGAAGTCCATTGTAAACCATTATAAACTCATTTTAAATCTTTGATTTTTTAGATGTGGGACAAAGGTATCACAATCACCCCTCCTTCAGAACGCGACGTCCTCGTCGCGGCCTGACTCCTCGATCCACCAGCACCGAGAATCTAGAGGTGGCTCTTATAGGTTCAAGAGGTGGCACCCGTCATGTAACACTTTGCTCCGCAGGTTCAAGAGGTAACTCTCATGCACGTAGCATTTTGCCCTGCATGTGTTCCATGCCGGTGACCGGCTCTGATACCATTCTGTCACGTCCCGAGCCCGGGCCCGCGCCTGCATGACTGCACAATTGGCCCCTATAGCAACTACTTCGTATTCGTTCTCGCTTTACGAAAATGATTAACTCAAGTTGCTATAGAAGTCCATAGTAAACCATTATAAACTCATTTTAAATCTTTGATTTTTTAGATGTGGGACAAAGGTATCACAGCATGCTAATGATTGAAATGAGATTCAAGGAAACATTGCAAGGATTCATAAGCGGTCAAGAAGAGCTTGCAAGCAAGGTTCAAAGCCTCAAAGGAGTCGTGATACATTGGAGTGAGCTTGGAGACCAAATGAATGCTATTAAGTGCGGAGTAATGTGGATGGACCAGCGCCACAGTGCCCGGGAAGAAGCGCCGCAGCGCTAGGAAGAAGACTCGTCTTTGCGTGCCTATATCATTAATATTTGTTGTTAAATTCTTCGTAATTTAAAGGTGAATATTACACCCTTACTAGTTCAAAAGGATCGGGACAACACAACCGTTTCTTTGTTGCATCGAATCGAGGGCGTGAATCTGTTTTCAAGCGCGTTTTCTTTTCGGGGTTCGAAGGATCACATCACTTTCTCTCATTGTCTATCACGTAATCATTCGATTCTCAATTCAAGCTAGCTCCTACTCCTCCTTCTCCTTTAGGATAGGGTCATCGTTGGTCCTTCTTTCAATGTTCTTGCAAAGCTTTTGATCTTGTACTCTCCGAATGGGCGTAGCAAAATACCAGCCCAATCTTGATTAACCAAAGAAAGGAATTTGAAATCAATGGTCGCGCTATCAGCGGTAGGCTTGATTGATCGTACTACATAAATACTTGCTCGATTTCACTTTCTATATGTAGGTGAAAGTGACGACTTGGTCGTTTATCGTCATTATATGATATGATCCGATATTTCTTTGTGAAGCTTGACATTTTTTAATCATCGCAAAAAGAGTAATCCATGAATAGGCTATTTGAATCTATATGTGTGCGGCCAAGCAAGCTAGCCAATACGAAGTGTTCTGTGCTTATCAACAACATTAGGGGGAAAGAGAAGTCAAGGTATCAGCATCAGCTAGAATAGATGGTGACGGATACAAGATTTTGTTGTCTTTCTGCCTTTCTGATCGACCGAACAGCAATGGTCTTGCACTTGGTTTCCACCCGATTTATACAAGTCTTGCCATTGAATAGGCTGATCGCTGATGCAATAGTTGGCTAAGAGCTCCTGTTTTGATACGAATCCTTGTACGAACGAAAGGCAAACACGATTAATTGAACCGCGCCCTCAATTCAACAACGTTAAAAGGATTCTTTTTTTTTCTGATCTTTTGAATCAAGTGTGTGTGCGACCTTCACCTCTAAACTACGACAAAGTTTAGCAACAAATAATCACGAATAAAACAACCGAAAAACTCGAACGAACATTCAAATAACAAGTCTAAGGAATTCCGCACAAGAACAATCGACAAATGCCACAAAGTATAGACTTTGATAAGTTTGATTTTTGAAACAAAGCTAAAAGCTTTTGGGTTGTTTGAGAGAAAACTCAAGAACAATTCATTCAATCTTCAATAATCTGAAAAATTATCTCAAAATTCGTCCAAATATTCCTTACAAATTCCAAAGATATCAAAAGATAAGCTACCAAATTATCTAATGCTAAAATTAAGGAAATAATATATTTTTCCGCAGGCGAAGCGCCGAGGCACTGCTCCAGCAGGGCCTAGGCGCTGCACTTTCATGCTAGGCGCCACTGTTTCGACTTTTGTAGCGCCTAGGTGCTAGCTGCTATATTCCTAACGCTGCGGCGCTGCATTCCAAGTGCGGTGGCACTGATCCACCCATATTGCTCCGCACTTAATAACACTCGTTTGGCCTCCAAGGTCACTTCCATGCAACATGAATCCTCCTAGGCTCGAAACCTCATGTGCAAGTTCTCCTCGATTGCTTACAAGTCCTTCAATGCGTCCTTGAATTTCTTCATTCGCCCCCTCGTGATTGGTCCCTCCGGCAACTCTAAATGGTCCCATGCCTTCCTCGGAGCTTGGCCTTCCATGATCTCATCATGTTTGCTTTCTGGCAATGAGCTAGCTTAACCCTGATTGCTTAAGGCTTAAGACAGTCATGTTGGATCTCCTATTCGTACTACTACCAGGAGGAGAAAGACTGATTGCAACAGCTCAATTGGATGAGACTTCTCTTATTTACAGAACTGTGCCAACGTGTGCCTACATTTTTAATATATTTTATATACTAGTTCCGGGAAGAGATCTTTATTGAATAGAAAGATTGAAACAAGTACCAACTTATCTCCAACCGTGCTTCCTACCAACTCTGCCAAACCCAGATGGAGATATTGATTTAGCCGCACCTAAACCCGCAATTGCTACCTCCTTGAAAGAGAGATGTCCTAAACCACTAGACAATGGGGCCAACTTGTGATGCACGAGGGTTTCACAGTAGTACAGTCTGGACTATGATAAAATTTTCAGTCCAGTGGCAAAGATGACGTACGTGTCCTGCTAGTGCTTGCAGCAAGCAATTCCTGGAATTTGTGGCAGATGGACGTGAAGAATGCTTTCTTACATAGAGAATTAGATAGAGAAATTTACACGGAGCAGCCACAAATGTTCGAGAGTCAAGCTCACCCTGATTAAGTGTGTAAATTAGCTCTGTAGGTTTAAAGCGGCCGCAAAATTTGGAGTTCAAAGTGGATATTCAGTGGCGCCTGCAAACTCTAGCCTATTCGTTAAGGCTCGAGATGGTAAGTTGGCGATAGTGTTGGTCTACGTGGATGACCTCATCATCACTGGAGACGATGTAGAGGAGATTCGTCGAACAAAGGAAAATCTATCAGTATGCTTCCAAATGAAGGAACTTGGAGAGCTCAAGCATTTTCTTGGACTCGAGGTAGATCGAACAGGAAAAGGTTTCTTTCTGTGTCAGCAGAAATATGCTAGATATTTTTCGCAAAAATATGGAATGCTCAACTACAAGCCTATCTCGACACCAATGGAGGTTAATACTAAGCTATGTTCAGCATAAGGCAAAGATTTGGAAGATATGACTATGTATAGACAATTAGTTGGGAGTTTTATCTATGTGGGGACCCGGATGCTAATTCTTTTCTTAATCATTCTTTGGGATTAAATGGATCAATCAAATAAGTTGGGTCATAAAAAAAAAATTTATTTGTGCAGCAAATAAACAAGTGTACGAATCTATACAACAAGTCATGCTCCATTTTATTTAAATACAAGATCAGGTGCAATGTCTACAACCTAATCAAAGATACAAAACCTACTTGTGATACAATCATATCAACTAAGGTTCAACACTACATATCAAGTATTGAAGACCAAATCTACATCGTAGTTCGTAATCACCACTCTATCTCGCTCTCATCCTCTTCTCGACTCTGATCCTATCCCACCTGTCGTCATGCACATATACAAACACAACAACAGCCGGATAACTCCGATGAGAATAATTCCCAGTATAAACAAGGCATGCATGCATTTCATATAAACATATACAAAAGCATATAACAGTTATCACTAACATATATCAAATCTGAAAACATGAAACGATATAAAACTATAAATCTAGACCCTTAATCTCTGACTCGACTCTTATCTAGTCTAGGGATCCCGGTTCTCGGACGTTAGCACCTTATATCGAATCACTGTCATAAGAGTTGATGTAACGCCCCAGATTCGACGACTGTCCTCACTGTACCAAGACGAGTCTTTCCAGTGTGCTTATGTCCTCACTCACACGCACCCTGGGATACTTCCCAGGGGGTCACCATCCCAAAATTGCCCCAAGTCAATTACGCTTAACTTTGGAGTTCTTATGTGATGAGCTACCGAAAAAAAGATGCACCTTCGTGATATGAGTAGTACAAATAAAATCTTTTAAGCCCTCTTCAACTGTACAGTCCATTACATTGAACAGTCTCGGAATCCCTCTCATTCCCGTGTGGGATCGGTTCATTCATGTTCCCTCCACCTAGAAGCCTGCCAGGAGCCGCTCATTGTCCGTGCAACCTCATGCCACCGGCGATCACCCCTCGCCCTCTTCGGGCCCGGGCCTCACATGCCCACCAGCTTCCGCTTAGTTCGTCCCCGAACCCACACCGTATTAGGAGAGGTCGGCTCTGATACCAACTGTAACGCCCCAAATTCGACGACTGTCCTCACTGAACCAAGACGAGTCTTTCCAGCGTGCTTATGTCCTCACTCACACGCAACCTGGGAAACTTCCCAGGAGGTCACCCATCCAAAAATTGCCCCAAGTGAAGCATGCTTAACTTTGGAGTTCTTATGTGATGAGCTAACGAAAAAAAGATGCACCTTCTTGATATGAGTAGTACAAATCAAATCTTTTAAGCCCTCTTCAACTGTACAGTCCATTACATTGAACAGTCTCGGAATCCCTCTCATTCCCCTGTGAGATCGGTTCATTCATGTTCCCTCCACCTAGAAGCCTGCCAGGAGCCGCTCATTGTCCGTGCAACCTCATGGCACCGGCGATCACCCCTCGCCCTCTTCGGACCCGGGCCTCACATGCTACCAACTGTGAAGACCCGTAATTCGTATTCATAATTTTGCGGAATTATTAAAAATTTTCTCTTTAAATAAATAAAATTGCAACGTATAAAAACTTTCGTAAAATAACCCAACGGTTTAACATAAACATAGCAGCAGAAACTGAATAATGTTTTAAACAATAACTTAAAATATATATAAAGTTATAACAAGAGTTTAAACATAAAACTGAATAAATAAACGTGAGGTCCTCGAGTTCGTACTACCGCCGATCCGAGCTAACTTACTGGTCCCCGCCCTCAGCCTCTGCATCGTCAGTACCTACATCAATCCAGTCTAGTGAGTCTAAAGACCCAGCATGCATATATCGTGAATAACAAGTAAATATATCATAAAATCGCATGCAACGTAAAAATATCGTATCATAAAGCGTAACGTGAAAATCGTGTCATGAGTAATTATAAATACGTGCATAACTGAAAAATCGTACATAAAAGAGTTGCTCGATAGAGCCCTGTCATAACATATCCTCTCGTAATTTTTCTTTAGAGATAATGTTCTACGCAAGTGGTCCATAACATAACATGCACGTCTGATCAGACTAAACCACAGTATACTGGGCGGTAGAGATCAGCACAGCCCTTGGACTGGATATTCGTACCCATACATAATCGTAAACCGGTCGTAAGTCACCGGGTGAAGCAATCCAATAAGCGTAAGGTGCCCACAAGACATATATCATATATCTCAAAAATAAACATTTTCTATTTTTTTTTATGCACGTAATATAATTATTATCCTGTTTTAATTTACCAAATGAGTTGGATCGTTCCCAGGCTCATTGCGACCTAATTCTAACATGAGACACATGCAAATAATCTCAACTTGACCAACACTTAATATTCGAACTAAAAACGAGTCAATTACGCCCAACAAACTTAGTATCTAACCATGACTCCGTACCAAGCCGAACCAACATCGAACCATCGTTTAGTCATGATTAAAATACATCTAAAATACTGGAAAATATATACCAAGGGCTGTAATACACGAAAATTGTGCATGGAGGCCAAAATCATGAAACTATCTTTCGAAAGTCACTTTGGCACATTGCACCGTAAATTCTCGTACGACTTCTAAACTTAACCAAATCCGAACGGCCAAAAACATGACCTTCCTAACTCAATAAGGTACTGTCCAGTCCAAGGACATAGGCTAAAAGCCAACCAAGAACTCGAAACACACATCTGAACAGAAGGCACAATTTCTGTACAGGAAATTACAGCAGTAGCTGTTGCGCTTCCTTGCTTCGTTTTCGAGACTACTGGCCATTGGGGCTTGAACCACCGACCAGAGCCTCTTACCAACGTCCTAAGGTGTGATTTGAACCATGGCTAAGGGCCCTAGGCCAACCACAATCCAAACCAACACCTGCGACAAATCTGAAGTTCCACTTGAGAACACATATGCTGTACCGTGGGGAGTGTTGCTTGTTCTTGCTATCATGTATCATTCCAGTGGCCATATGAACGACCAAGGCATGATATAAACATCATGAGGTATTGTGTGAACCATGGCTAAGGGCTAGAAGCCAATCAAGATCCACCACAAACCAAGAAGCCGAAGATTCACACACACAAACAAAATTCAGAAAAACTAAAATCGAAGGGGCTTGCGTTGTTGCTCTCCAACTGACTTGGGACGTGGCTCAAGCCACTTAAGGCTGACTTGACCACGTCCTATGCTTGCTAGAGAAGGGTCCTAGCCATGGCTACAGGCCCTTGGCAAGCCATGATCCAAGTAACACCCGAAACCACTCACAAGATCCACCCGAGAACACACCTCACACGCGTGGGGTGTCTTGCTTGTTTTGCTGTCAAATGAAGGATCCAGTGGTTATGAGGTTAACCATTGTCAATGCTAGACATGCTAAGGGAGTGTTCAAACCATGGTTATAGGCCCTAGGCCAACCAAAAACTCAACCCTTGTATAAAACAAACAAGAATCAGAAATATAGACTCGAAATGGCAGCTATGGGAAGTTGCTGTCACATCTCTTCCTCCAGCGTGTAGGGGCTGGAACCAATGGACTAACATGAAATAGTACATGTCTAGATGCAGCCTTGAGTGCTTGGAACCGAGCCAACCCCTGAAATCACAAAACCAACAACAACCGTGAAGCATGAAGGTGGCAGAGAAAACATTCTGCACAGATTTTTTTCTAAGTTCTTGACATGATTTCGGTTTTGTCATGATATATAACTTGATTGAAGAGCAAAGAAATAATATAGACATGCCTTAAATTGTTTTTACAATAAACAACACAATACGTCGGATCGGGAGACACGACAACGAAAATGAAGACACCTTGCCATTGTTGTTGTCTTGGCCAAGAATGGGAGCTTCTAATTCTCTAATATTTCGTTCAAGGGGAAGTGAAGAAGATGGTGAAGGCTTGTGGTCAAATAAGGTGTGCATGGGTGAGTAAATGATGCCAAGTTGGGGGGAAAAACATGCATGTTGATTGGTTGGCCTTTGTTTTCTTGTTGTTGAGAGTTAAATGGTATTCATTGGAATGGTGTGGAGTGGAGATGACCGAGACTTGTCTTCTCAATTAGTGTAAGAATTTATTTAAGTTTTGCTAAGTAGAATCCTATGTTAGATAAGCTTGATTAAAAGTTAATTAAGCACAATCCAGATGAATTAAGAAGCCTATAATTAAATTGGTGATTAATTAATTAAAGTAGACTTAAATCCACTTGATTTCCACAAAATAAATTATTTCTTAGCTCGAAATAAATTTAGGAATATTTTTGGATCTTAAAATTTATCTCCGATTCCTATCTCCGGTCCGGTCCCGCGTATATTTATCTAAAAAGCTAAAATTTGAAATACGCGATTTAAAATCCTTAAAAATAACTTAAATGATTTAAATGCAATTAAATCAACAATTTCTTAAAATAATAACCATTTAAAATTAAATAATAGAAATTATGCAAATATATACGCATATTGGTTGTTTCGGTACTACAACACTCCCCCCTTAAAAAAATTTTTGTCCTCGAAATTAGAACTCACCGAATAAATCTGGAAAGCGACTCCGCATCTCTGACTCTGACTCCCAAGTAGCTTCCTCATCGGAATGATTAAGCCACTTGACCTTCACTGATTTGATCACCTTGTTTCGAAGCTTCTTCTCCGATGAACCTAAGACTAAGCTTCCCCTTCTTTCTGAAACTCATGACACCCTTCATCGGTGCTATCTTCACGAAAACATGGTCGCCAACGGCAAACTCTAGATCTCTCCTCCTCCGATCGGCATAACTCTTCTGTCGACTCTGAGCAGTCCTTATCCTGTCACGGATCTTGACTACTGTAACGGCTGCCTGTTGAACAATCTCCGGACCCAACTCTGATCTCTCACCTACTTCATCCCAATGAATAGACGATCTGCACTTCCTTCCGTACAGTGCTTCATAAGGAGCCATACCTGTAGACGACTGAAAGCTGTTGTTATAGGTAAACTCCACTAATGGCAAATTCGATTCCCAGCTCCCTGAGAAATAGATGACACAAGCACGGAGAAGATCCTCCAAGATCTGAATAACTCTCTCTGATTGACCATCTGTCTGAGGGTGAAAAGCTGTGCTAAACAACAACTTCGTTCCCATCTCTGAATGCAGACTCTTCCAAAATGAGGAAGTGAATCTCGGATCTCTGTCAGAAATAATAGAGACTGGGATACCGTGCAATCGGACTATCTCACGGATATATAACTCGGCATACTGAATCATGGACAAAGTCGTCTTAATAGGCAATAAATGAGCAGACTTGGTAAGACGATAAACAATCACCCATATAGCATCTGAACCTCTAGCCGACTTCGGTAAACCAACCACGAAATCCATGTTAATGTTCTCCCACTTCCACTCGGGAATGGGAAGTGGCTTGACTAAGCTGGCTGGTCTCTGATGTTCAGCTTTCACAAGCTGACAAGTCAAACACTCGGATACAAATCTCCTAATCTCTCTCTTCATACCGGGCCACCAATATAACATCTGCAGATCCTTGTACATCTTCGTACTCCCAGGATGACTAGAGTACGGGGACATGTGGGCCTCAGCTAATATGTCTGCTCGAATAGAATCGCTACTAGGAACCCATATCCTATCTTGATAACGAACAATGCCATCACTCACAGTGTACAAAGCACTGCCCTTCGTCTCATCTCTCTGCCTCCAATTCGCCAACTGCTCATTTGATGACTGACCGCTGCGAATACGGTCTAATAAAGAAGACTTAATCATCAAGGTAGATAGACGGGGAACTCTACCTCGAGGATAAATCTCTAGATCAAATCTCTGAATCTCACTCTGAAGAGGCCTCTGAACTGTCAAATGATCCATCACTACGACTTTCCGGCTCAAAGCATCCGCTACTACATTAGCTTTACCAGGTTGGTAGCTAATGTCACAGTCATAATCCTTGACTAACTCCAACCAACGCCTCTGACGCATATTCAACTCTTTCTGCGTGAAGAAGTACTTGAGGTTCTTGTGGTCGGTAAAGATCTGACACTTCTCTCCGTACAGATAATGCCTGCAAATCTTCAAGGCAAATACTACAGCAGCTAACTCAAGATCATGAGTAGGGTAGTTCTTCTCGTGGATCTTCAACTGACGAGAAGCATACGCTATTACTTTCCCATGCTGCATCAACACTGCACCTAGACCGAGCTTCGAAGCATCGATATACAAAACAAAATCTCCGGGACCTGAAGGCATGGCCAAGATCGGCGCTGAAATAAGAGCTTGCTTCAAAGAATCGAAGCTCTTCTGGCACTCATCGCTCCACACGTACTTAGCATTCTTCTTAGTCAATGACGTGAGTGGAACTGCGATAGAAGAGAAACCCTGAATGAACTTCCGATAGTATCCCGCTAGACCAAGGAAACTACGGATCTCTGATGCACTCTGCGGCACCTCCCAATCTCCGACTGTCGCAACCTTCGCTGGGTCTACCTCAATGCCACTACTAGATATGATGTGGCCTAGGAACGCCACTTTCTCTAACCAGAACTCGCATTTGCTGAACTTAGCGAATAGCTTGTGCCTCTGAAACGTCTGCAATACTGCGGTCAGATGCCTGTTGTGATCCTCTTGACTTTTTGAGTATACGAGAATGTCGTCTATGAATACAATGACGAACTGATCAAGATACGGCTGAAATACACGATTCATGAGATCCATGAAGATCGCTGGCGCATTTGTCAGACCGAACGGCATCACAAGGAACTCGAAGTGCCCAAAACGAGTCCTAAAAGCAGTCTTAAAAGTATCGGCGTCTTTCACCCTCCACTGGTGATATCCAGAACGTAGATCTATCTTGGAGAATACTGAGGCTCCCTGCAACTGATCAAACAAATCCTCGACCCTCGGAAGTGGGTATTTATTCTTCACTGTAACCCTGTTCAACTCTCGGTAGTCAATGCAAAGCCTCATAGATCCATCTTTCTTCTTCACGAATAAGACAAGCGCGCCCCATGGAGAGAAACTCGCGCGAATAAACTCCTTGTCAAGAAGCTCCTGAATCTGTTTCTTGAGCTCAACCATCTCTGACGGTGCTAATCTATATGGCGCCTTAGAGATAGGCGCGGTACCTGGCATAAGATCGATCGAAAACTCAACCTCTCGTACCGGTGGTCTACCAGAGATGTCACCGGGAAAAACGTCTGAAAAGTCCTTGACAACTGGTACATCTTCAACTGACTGGCTGGGGACCTCGAGAACAGATATAATGGTCGCAATGAATGCTCGACAACCCCTATGCATGAGCTTCCTAGCCGGGATACAAGATATCATGATAGGTAAATTAAAGTACCTGTCAGGCTCAAATAGGAATTGCTCCCTTCCAAGCGGTCGTACTAGAACAGATCTCCGCTGAAAATCAATAAGTACTCTGTTCTTGTGCAGCCAACCCATCCCAAGGATAATATCGAACTCTGGCATTGGCAGCACGATCAAATCCGCATAGACAAGATTTCCATGAAGCTCGAGGTCTATGTCTCGTACTATGCTAGTCGCTGCCATCTCCTCGCCAGATGGAAAAACCACAGAATACGCCACATCCAATCCAATCGTCTTGACCTCGATGGAATTCGCAAAGGTCTCAGATATGAATGAATGAGTGGCTCCTGAATCAATCAAGGCGTTGGTAGAAGCTCCGCCTATAAATATTCTTCCTGAAATGTTGGAACATCTATCTAAATCCAATAATTTATCAGAATTAATCCTATAGACATGCAAAGGTCAAAGTTCTTCTAACTTAGATCCCCAAAACGACCCGTATAGAACATGCAATCTTATCACAATTTCCAAGTTCAAATCTTATAACCCAATAATTCAAAGCAATTAATCCCAAAATGCTGAATTAAATATTCTAAAATTTTCCCAAATAAAAACTTAAAGATTTAAGATACCTGTCAAGAGCATAGTCCCAGGGTTCGCCTCCGCTGCATGGAGTGCAAACACTCTGTCCTGAGTAGGCAATGTCCTCTAAGGACAATCCTTCAGCAAATGGCCAGTACCGCCACACTTGAAACACTTCCCAGAGCCATACATGCAAGTTCCGGTATGGCGGCGTGTGCACCTGGCACAGACCGGGTACTCCTTCCTGCTCGGAACCATACGTCCCTGCTGCTGCTGCTCTCTGCTCCTCGATGGGCCATGGAAAGGCCTCTTATGCTGCTGCTGAGGAGGGCGGTGGGGCGCCTGAAATGGCCGCTTACCCTGGCGATCATTCTCGATATCTCTCTGATCCTGCTCTGCAGCAAGAGCTCTAGAGACAGCGACCTCATATGTCGTAGGGCCAGCAACCCTAGCATCATGGCGCAAGATCGACCGCAACCCATCCATGAAGTGCCTAAGTCTGGCACCCTCGTCGTTCGCGATCAGGGGTACAAAGTGACAACCCCTCTCGAACTTACGGATAAACTCCGTAACAGTCATGTCACCCTGCCTCAGGGTCATAAACTCTCTGGTCAACTTCGAACACACGTCATCAGTAAAATACTTAGAGAAGAATACCTCTCTAAAGCGCGTCCAACTGAGAGTAGCTAGATCCAGAGCTACAGATGCGCCCTCCCACCATAGACGGGCGTCCCCTCCAAAAAGATAGGTCGCACAGCAGACCCTGTCAACATCCTCTAGCTCCATAAATCTGAAAGTAACCTCTAGGGACTTAATCCATCCCTCAGCAACCATGGGATCAGACGTCCCAGTGAACTCCTTCGGGTTCATCCTCATGAACCGCTCACATATAGCCTTGGGTCTAGGCGGCCTAGCTACCGCTGCAGCATTGTTCCCCGTGAACTGTGCGAAGAACTAAGTCATACCCGCCATCATCTGGGTATGCATATCAGGTGGGGGAGGAGGTGGCGGTGGACCTCTATCCTCATAACGGTTCTGAGTCTCATCAGCCTCACTTTCAGCAACCCTCGGGCGGTCAATAACTCGTCTAGGAGTCATACTGTACCATGTAAAATCCTTACGTAACCAACATGCAATATTTCTACTATTATTCTTGAAATTTAAATATATATTTGCTAAAACATAATCTTGACATAAAAATATTTTTCAAGAGAACATGCTGATAAAATATTTCATGAGAACATGCTGGTAAACTATTTCATGTTCAAAAAAAATGTAATACGTGAAAGTAGGACTTACAGACTGAAGACGTGACTTCGTGAGCTTCTCGAGATCAGTAGTAAATACAACCCTTTACAAGAAACATCGCTCTGATACCAAATGTGAAGGCCCGTAATTCGTATTCATAATTTTGCGGAATTATTAAAAATTTTCTCTTTAAATAAATAAAATTGCAACGTATAAAAACTTTCGTAAAATAACCCAACGGTTTAACATAAACATAGCAGCGGAAACTGAATAATGTTTTAAACAATAACTTAAAATATATATAAAGTTATAACAAGAGTTTGAACATAAAACTGAATAAATAAACGTGAGGTCCTCGGATTCGTACTACCGCCGATCCGAGCTAACTCACTGGTCCCCGTCCTCGGCCTCTACATCGTCAGTACCTACATCAATCAAGTCTAGTGAGTCTAAAGACCGAGCATGCATATATCGTGAATAACAAGTAAATATATCATAAAATCGCATGCAACGTAAAAATATCGTATCGTAAAGCGTAACGTGAAAATCGTGTAATGAGTAATTATAAATACGTGCATAACTGAAAAATCGTAAATAAAAGAGTTGCTCGATAAAGCCCTGTCATAACATATCATATCGTAATTTTTCTTCAGAGATAATGTTCTACGCAAGTGGCCCATAACATAACATGCACGTCTGATCAGACGAAACCATAGTATACTGGGCAGTAGAGATCATCACAGCCCTTGGACTGGATATCCGTACCCATACATAATCGTAAACCGGTCGTAAGTCATCGGGTGAAGCAATCCCATAAGCGTAATGTGGCCACAAGATATATCTCATATATCTCAAAAATAAACATTTTCTATTTTTTTTTATGCAAGTAATATAATTATTATCCTGTTTTAATTTACCAAATGAGTTGGATTGTTCCCAGGCTCACTGCGACCTAATTCTAACATGAGACACATGCAAATAATCTCAACTTGACCAACACTTCATATTCGAACTAAAAACGAGTCAATTACGGCCAAAAAACTTAGTATCTAACCATGACTCCGTACCAAGCCGAACCAACATCGAACCATCATTTAGTCATGATTAAAATACATCTAAAATACTGGAAAATATATACCAAGGGCTGTAATACACGAAAATTGTGCATGGAGGCCAAAATCATGAAACGCTCTTTCGAGAGTCACTTTGGCACATTGCACCGTAAATTCTCGTACGACTTCTAAACTTAACCAAATCACAAACGGCCAAAAACATGACCTTCCTAACTCAATAAGGTACTGTCTAGTCCAAGGCCACAGGCTAAAAGCCAACCAAGAACTCGAAACACACCTCTGAATCGAAGGCACAGTTTCTGTACAGGAAGTTACAGCAGCAGCTGTTGCGCTTCCTTGCTTTGTTTTTGAGACTATTGGCCATTGGGGCTTGAACCACCGACCAGATCCTCTTACCAACATCCTAAGGTGTGATTTGAACCATGGCGAAGGGCCCTAGGCCAACCACAATCCAAACCAACACCTACGACAAATCTGAAGTTCCACTCGAGAACACATATGCTGTACCGTGGGGAATGTTGCTTGTTCTTGCTGTCATGTATCATTCCAGTGGCCATATGAATGACCAAGGCGTGATATAAACATCATGAGGTATTGTGTGAACCATGGCTAAGGGCTAGAAGCCAACCAAGATCCACCACAAACCAAGAATCCGAAGCTTCACACACACAAACAAAATTCAGAAAAACTAAAATCGAAGGGGCTTGCGTTGTTGCTGTCCAACTGACTTGGGACGTGGCTCAAGCCACTTAAGGCCGACTTGACCACGTCCTATGCTTGCTAGGGAAGGGTCCTAGCCATGGCTACAGGCCCTTGGCAAGCCATGATCCAAGTAACACCCGAAACCACTCACAAGATCCACCCGAGAACACACCTCACACGCGTGGGGTGTCTTGCTTGTTTTGCTGTCAAATGAAGGATCCAATGGTTATGAGGTTAACCATTGTCAATGCTAGACATGATAAGGTGTTGTATGAGTCATGGCTAAAGGCTAGAAGCCAACCACAACCCACATGACAACATAAATTCGAAACTCAACACACACAACCAAAATCAGAAAAATGAATACCTAGGGGGCGCTGTTCTTGTTTTATTTTTAAAACCGATGGGACCATGAACCAAGCCATGAAAGGTCATCTTGGTCACGTCCTAGACATGCTAAGGAAGTGTTCAAACCATGGTTATAGGCCATAGGCCAACCAAGAACTGAACCCTTGCCTTAGACAAACAAGAATCAGAAATTTAGACTCGAAATGGCAGCTATGGTAAGTTGCTGTCAAATCTCTTCCTCCAGCCCGAACCAATGGACTAACATGACCCTAACATGCCCTAGTACATGAAGCATGAAGGTGGCCGAGAAATCACAAAACCAACAACAACTGTGAAGCATGAAGGTGGCCGAGAAAACATTCTGCACATATTTTTTTCTAATGTTCTTGACATGATTTCGGTTTTGTCATGGATCAAGCACATGTAATGGTTTAAAAATAGATATATAACTTGATTGAAGAGCGCTTCTGATTCTCAAATATTTCGTTCTAGGGGAAGTGAAGAAGATGGTGAAAGCTTGTGGTCAAATAAGGTGTGCATGGGGGAGTAAATGATGCCAAGTTGGGGGGAAAAACATGCATGTTGATTGGTTGGCCTTTGTTTTCTTGTAGTTGAGAGTTAAATGGTATGCATTGGAATTGTGTGGAGTGGAGATGACCGAGACTTGTCTTCTCAATTAGTGTAAGATTTTATTTAAGTTTTGCTAAGTAGAATCCTATGTTAGATAAGCTTGATTAAAAGTTAATTAAGCACAATTTAGATGAATTAAGAAGCCTATAATTAAATTGGTGATTATTTAATTAAAGTAGACTTAAATCCACTTGATTTCAACTAAATAAATTATTTCTTAGCTCGAAATAAATTTAGGAATATTTTTGGATCATAAAATTTATCTCCGATTTCCTATCTCCGGTCCGGTCCCGCGTATATATCTAAAAAGCTAAAATTTGAAATACGCGATTTAAAATCCTTAAAAATAACGTAAATTATTTAAATGCAATTAAATCAACAATTTCTTAAAATAATAATAATTTAAAATTAAATAATAGAAATTATGCACATATATATGCATATTGGTTGTTTCGGTACTACAATTGATCTACTCGTAAGCACATCGATATAACCAAACATCCAGTGTCTTGGCACCTCTGCCAAAGACTTGGCACCTCTGCCAAAGACTCGTTCTCGATGTCTATCTTTTATTCTCTACTTTTCTATAAATCAATAGAAATAGCATTCACATTCAAGTAATATAAAGGTATAAAAACAATAACAGGCGAGTATGTGGTTTTGGGAAACTCAAATCGAATATAACTCGAGTCATATCTCCCGATTAAACATTGATTTATCCTTTTTTTTCTCGGTCTGACGAAGTCGAAGTCTTGGTTTCGAAGCTGTCAATATCTAATCTGGAATTGACATTTGAGAAGTACAATATCAAATACAACTCAATTCACGACCTGCTCTGATCAATACTTAATCTAAGTACATGTCAACGGCATAACGGCACAGTCTTGATATACCAGCAATGCAAACAACACATGGCTAATATCAACAAGTCATAATCAATCAATAATCGCAAGTCCAATACCAAATCTGTATATTCTCAATCCATTTAATTTGAAAATGATAACAATGTCATACGGTGTCCGTTCTTTGAGCCGGTTTCAATGATATGATGTCTAATATCTCGAGAATACATAATCTCAATCAAATCATAATTTCTTCAAAAGCAAACTTTCAAAATATGCAAGAACATAATAAAACTTACATCTTTTTGATGCTTTTGATGAGAGGATCTCGGAAATATATTCGGATCGAAATTCGGACGGTTTGATCTTGTAAAAGCACACATTTCACTATATGAAGAAAACTTTCAAGGAGCTTTTCGATTTTCTTGTTGAAGATATCTGAAGGAAGTGAAGTAGAATACACATATAAATGCATGGTAGAGCCAAGTGGCTTATTCTTCATGTTGCACGTCTCGCGCATATGCGCTTCCAACCTCGGCGCATATGCGCGAGACCTACTGTCTTGGCGCACAACCATTTCAGCTGCTCGTGCATATGCGCGTCCTGTCTTCGCGCATATGCGCGAGACTCTCTGTTCTCGCACTTTTGCTGTACACATGCTCGCACATATTCGCGCCCCATCTCCGCGCATATGCGTGAGATGTTCTGTCTCGGCACTCAGCCTAGCATCTTCTCACGCATATGCGCGACCGTCTCCGCGCATATGTGCGACAAGTTTTGTCCGCCACTTTGCTTTCCTACTCACTTTATTTTCTTGCACTTTAGCCCCTGTATTACTACTGTAAATTAATCAATATCTGATTACAATGATAGAATCTCAGGCCTTACAATTCTCTCCCTCTATGATATGATTTCGTCATCGAAATCGCATGCAATCAAAGCATATCATATACGAAGACATAACAGAACCTAAATAAGAAACTCACATCAGTGGAATAGCTCTGAAAATTTCAGTCTCATGTCAGCTTCAGTCTCCCCGTAGCTTCTTCAATGCAATTGACGACTCCACTGAACTTTCACAAGCGGAATAGTTTTCGTTCTGAGTTGCTTGTCTTAACGATCAAGAATCTGAATTGGCTTTTCTAAATAACTCATAGTTTCATCGAGTTCGGCCTCATCTGGCTGAAGAATATGAGAACCATCAAGAAGATATTTCTGCAATAAAGATACATGAAAAACATCATGTATTCCAGATAGAGACGGAGGTAAAGCGAGTCGATAAGCACGATCACCGATCTTCTCCAGAATCTCATACGGACTAATGTATCGTGGATACAACTTCCATTTCTTGCCAAATCTTACAACACCTCCGAAAGGAGAAATCTTCATAAATACTCTGTCTCCTGCTTCAAATACTAACAGTCGACATCGGATATTCATATATTTGGCCTCTCTATCTTGAGCTGTCTTCATTCTCTGCTGAATCAGCTTCACTTTCTCTGTCATATCTCGAATAATATCAGGTCCAAGTTCAGGTACTTCTGTGATATCATCCCAATAGAGAGGGGATTTGCACTTCTTGCCGTACAACGCTTCAAATGGAGCCATCTCTATACTCGTATGATAGCTGTTGTTGTATGAGTACTCACATAATTGTAAAGAATCTTGCCAACTAGTGCCAAAATCTAGCACTACAGCTCTAAGCATATCCTCCAATGTCTGGATAGTCCGTTCTGACTGTCTGTATGTCTGTGGATGATATGCGGTACTCAGGTGTAACTTCGTACCTAGAGCCTATTGAAAACTGTGCCAAAAGTGTGAAGTAAATCGAGGATAACGATCTGATACAATAGACCTCCTGGCACTCCATGCAATCTGACCACGTCTCTGACATAAATCTCTGCCATCTGGTCATGTCTGTTCGTCATCCTATAAAGAATAAAACATGCTGATTTGGTCAATCTGTCAATAACGACCCAAATCGCATCACAACCTCGGGAGGATCGTAGTAGTTTCGTAACAAAATCCATTGAAATGTGATCCCATTTCCATTCTGTAATAGATAAGCTATGCAATAAAAAACCGAAATTTTTTGAGAAAAATTGAACACCATTGTACTAGTGTGTAACATATACTAAACACCTTTGTCATACATAGGGTGTTAAGAAATTTTACCTATCAACCTCTTGATGTTGATGATGGCTCCAACTAAAGTGTAAACACTTTAGCTCTTGTATGGTAGACAATCTTCAAGCCTCCCTTTGAACACTCCTTGTTCAAAATCAAGCCCACGACTTGCAAGCTAGAACCTCCTTACACTTGCACTAGAAAATGTAAGGATTTTTCTTTGAGAAGATATTTGTTTCTCCAACAATTGAAGAACAAAAGGAGAGAAAATTTTTTTTGAGGGAATGTGTGTGAGAAATTTCGGCCAAGGTAGTGGAATGGGAGAGTGAAGTGTTGTCTTGGTGCTTGAAAAAGTTGAGACTATTTTTTGCATGCCTTGCAATATTTTAATCAAAAGTATTCCACACCTCTTCATCTCCCAAGCATGCAAAACCTAGTGGGCTTGTAACATTTACAAAGGGCCCATGGACTTTTAATTTAATTGTCTCAGACATATTTGAGCCCAATTAGACTTTACTTGATTTTACTCAAGCCCACTAGTTAAATAATTATTGGCTCAATGTTATTTAATTAATTCAACACTTGAATTAATTTAATTATTTGGACTCTACTAGGCCCACTGGTGTTTAATTAATTCAACACTTAAATTAATTTAATTTAGTCCATAATAATGTTTATGAAAATCACAATTTTCAAATACATTATTCACTTGGCCTACTTTTAATTTAGGAACACATTCATAAATTAAAAATTACATTTCTCTCATAGAAGTCTTACTTCTATTTTTCTTTACGCTTATAAACTCATTTATAAGCCTTTCAACACATTGAACTATTTTAACTTCTCAACGGGATCTAGAAAGCTAGCACTTGTGTGGCCCTCATTGGTTCACTGATACAACTAGCCGTGGGTTCACATCTCCATGTGATTCGGACTAAACATGTCCTTGTACGAGCATACCCCAATTGCTCCATTCTTAATTATCAACTCCTTGATAACAAGAATGTCAGAACTCAAGTCTGATAGTAACCAACCAATCATGTTAAACGTCTAGCAGCATCGCTTACATGATTCCCAAGGTATCAAATGATAGTGCCTGCAAGAACCATTCAATTATGGTTAGCGTACAGTACGGTCCCTTCAACTCATATATCCCGACCGATTCGACAACCATTGGTTTATCGAGAGTTGTCAATGAATCGATACTATGTGTCATGTCGTAGTTGCATCGATGGTGTAATCTAAGAAACCCTTTCTTAATTACCACCATACTCTGATCAGAGATTTCAAACTACACATACATGAGAACACATAGGATATCCATACCCGAAGGTAAGCGGTGAATCCCAGACTACAATGCATAGACTCCTATATGTTTCGACAGAACACCCAACCTTGCCACCTGATGACCCCATGAGAGTCGGTAAACAAGTCAAAGTGTAATTCTAGCACATAGAGTCTCAATGTTGTCCCGGGTCATAAGGACTAATGGTGTACAACCATAAACTAGGACTTTTCCACTCGATAAGTGAGAACCACTTGGAAAATACTTTATGGAGGGTTGTTCAATGCACTCTACGAGGAGCACCTATCTGCATGCTCGGACATCACAATGTCCCCTACCAATGAAACATGGTACTCACATCGCAGATACTAGTCTCGAACTTGTGCGTCCTATATCCTTCTTAGTGGCTGCTGAATCGACTAGGAACCGTTTAGAATATACATTATTACAAATATGAGTTTCATGATGCTCATCATATGAGCATATCATATTCTTTCTACTATTTGTATATTCAAGGGCTTTATCTATGCAACTAGCAGCGGTATACAGATAAAGAAGTGCGAAAATAATCCTTTCAAATATTATTAAAATAAAGACTGTTCATACATAGAGTTTAAACCTGAACCCTCGGCCAACACTTGGCTCGACGGGCACCTACTCTAACAATCTCCCACTTGCACTAGAGCCAACTGCCCATATGCTTCAAACCCATCGATTCGCGATGCTTCTCGAATAATGGTCCAGGTAAAGGCTTAGTTAGCGGATCTGCAACATTATCTGTGGAGCCGACTTTGTCAATCGTGACATCTCCTCTTTCCACGATCTCTCTGAGGATGTGGTACTTTCTCAATACGTTTTTGGACTTCTGATGAGACCTCGGCTCCTTTGCTTGAGCAATGGCTCCCGTGTTGCCACAAAACACCGGGACAGGAGCAACTCCATTAGGAATGACGCCCAACTCTTGGACGAAATTCCTTAACCAAACAGCCTCCTTTGCTGCAGCTGATGCAGCAATATATTCTGCCTCAGTGGTGGAATCCGCAGTACTGTCTTGCTTGGAACTCTTCCAAGAGACAGCAGCACCATTGAGCATGAATATGAATCCCGAGGTTGGCTTCGAGTCATCGATATCGCTTTGGAAGCTAGAGTCGGTGTAGCCTTCCAATTTCAGTTCTCCACCCCCATAGACCAAGAACAACTTATTGGTCCTTCTCAAATACTTGAGGATGTCTTTCACAGTTTTCCCGTGTGGAAGACTAGGGTTGGATGGATATCTACTCACTACACTTAGTGCAAAAGCCACGTCATGACGTGTAGATATCATCTCATACATGATGCTACCAGTCGCAGATGCATAAGGAATGCTTGTCATCGCCGCTATCTCTGCATCAGTCTTGGGAGACATAGACTTGGATAGGAACACGCCATGGTAGATGTCCTCCCTTGGACTCATCCATCGAGAACCGCTTCACGAAGGTATCAATGTATGTGGACTAGGTGAGACCAAGCAATCTTTTTGATCTATCTCTATAGATCTGTATTCCCAATACAAAAGATGCTTCACCCAAGTCATGCATCGAGAACTTACTTGCTAACCACATCTTAGTTGATTGCACCATCCCTACATCATTCCCAATGAGTAGAATGTCATCAACATAAAGCACAAGGAATGCCACAGCACTCCCACTGACCTTCTTATACACACAGGGTTCCTCAGGATTCTTAGCAAAACCAAACTTTTTGATTGTACTATCGAATTTGAGGTTCCAACTCCTAGATGCCTGCTTTAGACCATACATAGATCTTTGAAGTTTGCATACCATATGCTCACTTCCGATAGATGTAAACCCTTCCAGTTGAGACATGTAAATCTCTTCCTTAATATCCCCATTAAGAAAGGCTGTCTTAACATCTATCTGCCATATCGCATAGTCATATCATGCAGCTATGGCTAGCAAAATCCTTATGGACTTGAACATTGCAACTGGAGAAAAGATTTCCTCAAAGTCAACTCCTTATCTTTGAGTATATCCTTTTGCCACCAATCGCGCCTTGAAGGTCAATACCTTCCCATCCGCCCCAAGTTCCTCTTCTAAATCCATTTACACCCTATGGGAACAATTCCCTCATGTGGATCCACGAGATTCCACACTTGGTTCGAATGCATGGAATTCATCTCAGATTCCATCCCTTCAAGCCATTTGGATGAATCGGCATCAGATAACGCTTCCTTGAAGGTCCTTGGATCACATCCATGGTTAGGCTCATCATGGCCCTCTTCAAGAAGCAGACCATACCTCATAGGTGGTCTCGAGACTCTCTCGGATCTTCTAGGAGCTTGTATCTCCTCACTTGGCTCCTCGGGTGTGGGTTCTACAACTGTGGGTGTCTCTCGAACTTCTTCGAGTTCTATCATCTCTCCTTTTCTATCTAATAGAAATTCCTTTTCCAAAAAGGTTGCATTCCTAGAAACAAACACCTTTGTTTCTTGGGGATGATAGAAATAATATCCAACTGAATTCCTTGGATATCCCACAAAGTAGCATAAAATGGATCGACTATCCAATTTATCTCCCACTGCCTGCTTCACGTAAGCAGGGCACCCCCATATTCTAAGATAAGAATATTTTGGAGGCTTACCCATCCATATCTCATATGGTGTCTTATCAACTGCCTTTGTATGGACATTGTTCAACAACAGTGCCGCTGTCTCAAGCGCATATCCCCAAAAGGATGGCGGCAACTCCGTGAACCCCATCATAGACCGAACCATGTCCATCAAAGTTCGGTTACGACGCTCCGAAACACCATTCAACTGCGGTGTAGCGGGCGGAGTCCACTGCGAGAGAATCCCATTCTCCCTAAGATACTCTTGGAACTCGGCACTCAAGTACTCACCACCTCGATCCGATCGAAGTGTCTTGATGCTTCGTCCCAACTGCTTCTCTACTTCACTTCTGAATTCTTTGAACCTTTCAAAGGCTTCAGACTTGTATTTCATCAAATACACATACCCATACCTCGAAAAGTCATCGGTAAAGGTGATGAAGTAGGCATGTCCATGCTTAGTGGTGATGCTAAGCGGACCGCACACATCGGTATGGATCAAATCCAATAACCCTTTGGCTCGCTCCACATGGCCCTTAAAGGGAATTTTGGTCATCTTTCCTTTTAGACAGGATTCACAAGTCGTGAGAGCATTAATATCAGACATATCAAACATGCCCACTCCCACTAACTTGTTCATCCTTCTTAGGGAAATATGTCCTAATCGAGCATGCCATAATTGTGCCGAATTTAGAGTATCTTGTTTGCGCTTGTTTGTTGTTGTTATTGCTTGGACATTGTTTAGTGGAATATCTTTCAATTTTAAGGTGTAGAGATCGTTTTCAAGTTCTCCAGTACCAATTAAACATTCATTCTTGTAAATATTACAAACACCTTTGCTAAATAAACAAGAAAATACATCTTTATCTAACATAGAAATGGAAATAATGTTTTCCACCAAATCTGGTACAAACAAAACATCTCTCAAAAATAACTTAAAATCATTGTTCAAATACAGGCAAACATCTCCTACGGCCTTGGCAGCAACCCTTGCTCCATTGCCCATCCTCAAGAAGGTCTCACCTTCCCTGAGCCTTCTACTTCTTCACATCGCCTGCAAATCATTACAGAGATGTGAGCCACATCCGGTATCCAATACCCAAGAAGTAGAGTTAATTGAAATGTTTACTTCAATATAGAACATACCGTTTCCAGAACTCTTCTGGGCAAGATATTCTTTGCAGTTATGCCTCCAATGTCCAGGCTTCTTGCAGTGATGACAGATGTCAACAGTCTTGTCAGCCTTCACTGGTGTGGCTTCCACTACGGGACCCGGAGTCTGCCTCTTCAAGGGCACGCTCTTCTTGGGACGTTGGAAAGAACGCTTCTTTCCCTTCTCAGGTGGACGGGTCTTCGTACCAGATGAAGAGCCCACAAAAATAATCGGCTTCTCTTTCTTGATAGTGGACTCAAAACTCACAAGCATGTTCACCAACTCCTAAAGGGTCGGTTCCATCTTGTTCATGTTGAAGTTCACCACAAAAGGANTCATATTCTAAGATAAGAATATTTTGGAGGCTTACCCATCCATATCTCATATGGAGTCTTATCAACTGCCTTTGAATGGACATTGTTCAACAACAGTGCCGCTGTCTAAAGCGCATATCCCCAAAAAGATGGCGGCAAGTCCGTGAACCCCATCATAGACCGAACCATGTCCATCAAAGTCTGGTTCCGACGCTCCGAAACACCATTCAATTGCGGTGTAGCGGGCGGAGTCCACTGCGAGAGAAGCCCATTCTCCCTAAGATACTCTTGGAACTCGGCACGCAATTACTCACCACCTCGATCCGATCGAAGTGTCTTGATGCTTTGTCCCAACTGTTTCTCTACTTCACTTCTGAATTCTTTAAACCTTTCAAAGGCTTCAGACTTGTATTTCAACAAATACACATACCCATACCTCGAAAAGTCATCGGTAAAGGTGATCAAGTAGGCATGTCCATGCTTAGTGCTGATGCTAAGCGGACCGCACACATCGGTATGGATCAAATCCAATAACCCTTTGGCTCGCTCCACATGGCCCTTAAAGGGAATTTTGGTCATCTTTCCTTTTAGACTGGATTCACAATTTTTGAGAGCATTAATATCACACATATCAAACATGCCCACTCCCACTAANCTAGCCTTCAAGTCGTGGTCACACCATTCCTTGTAGGTCTGCAATTCCTCAGCAGTGCAGCCAGTCGGAGCCTCAGCAGGGGGCGACTCAGTCAGTGTATATGCAATCTTTTCCGAGTTCAAGACGATCTTTAGGTTTCTTAGCCAAGTGAGATAATTAGGTCCGGTTAATACGTGTTTTTCGAGTATGGCAGAAAGCGGATTGCGAATTGAAGACATTGTCAAATTTTGTACTGAAAAGTAAAACAGATAAATGTTAATGACTATTTTAAAATATTTAGTAAGATATAAATTATGGACTTTTACTTTATAAATTTTCGCTCCCACTGTTTTGACATTTTCACTACCCTCTAGTGAAAACGGGAAACACCTTTCCTCAGTAGGTACGTAAGGTCCAATTAACGAATTATGATCCCGAATAATATCAGCCAATCATAATCCCTAAAAGGTAGTTTCCAATTGCATCACAATGCAATCCTTAACGTAAACTTTTGTCTCACGTTTGATTTGGACCCAATAATATGACGTCGTTCATCTTTACGTGTCAAGCCTTACCCATCGATGTTGAACCTTAATGGACGGTCGCCATGAGTTCCCTCAATAATATGAGCCGAAATCATGGGAGTTCCACGTAGTTCACATCACCATGTCAATGGATGTCACAGCTTTCCGGCACCCAAGGACCCCCCAATAATATGAGACGAGCCCCGAGCACGGGTNTATATTATAAACGGTAAACAAAACAAGGATGATCAATCGCCCCAAAACTAATGGCCCGTGTGAGCTAAACACGGGCCTAGGTCCAATCCTAGGGAAATGCATGGGATGCAAATGCAACTATTACATTAGCTTCCAATATTTACATGTCTTCGATCTTCATAATCATCATGGCCACCATCTTCCAATCTTGATCATCCACTATACTAATATTTACAAATAAATATCCATGGCAAATAGGGATACATCTCATGGGGTGAGAACGGGCCATAAACCAAGCCCACTTTATAAATTGATAATTATTACAATCATTCAACACAAAATATCCTAGCATACACCTAGCAAATTGGGCTTGGGCTTAAGATCATCCTTCATGCATAATATCACATATCATACACCATCAATTAATTATCACAATAATTAACTAATCCAATATTATATATCTTGATCCAATCACTAACCGCCACGATTATAAACTAAATTAACAAAGTATACAAACACCTTTGTCTACTTTCTAATTAATTTATTTATAACCGAATTTCTAGTAAATCACAATTTACTATGAATAATTAAAGTACAACTTCAATTATTTATTTAATGAGAAAATGTTTCCAACTTTTGTAATTTTAAACTTAAGGGCCCAAAAAAAAATTTTTCACCAAAAATATTTTGGCCCATTTAAAATTCACAAATATGTTAGCCATCCAATGGCCCAACAACTCAAGGCCCATGACACTTTGATATTTCAAAACACCTTTTGAAAACCCTAGTCGTCATCGTCGTCGCCGAAGCTCCGTCGCCGGATTCCGGCCAACCAAAAAAAAAATTTTTTTTTTATTTTGAGGGGGACGTTCGGGGCTGCCCTTGCTGCCCGAAATGGGCAGCCCGAGCTGCCCGAATCTTGTCCCGAAAATGCCTTGATTTTGTTGCAAAATTTTCATCTCATGCGGTTAGAAATTGACCTCAATATAATATTATGTATATACTACACAAACTAGTACCCATAGCTCATGATACCACTTGAAAGGGGATCGATTTTAGGTGTTCGAAATCGAAACGGAAGCACAAAATTGTTTTCCAAACATGAAAAACCGAAATTTTTTGAGAAAAATTGAACACCATTGTACTAGTGTGTAACATATACTAAACACCTTTGTCATAAATAGGGTGTTAAGAAATTTTACCTATCAACCTCTTGAGGTTGATGATGGCTCCAACTAAAGTGTAAACACTTTAGCTCTTGTATGGTAGACAATCTTCAAGCCTCCCTTTGAACACTCCTTGTTCAAAATCAAGCCCACCACTTGCAAGCTAGAACCTCCTTACACTTGCACTAGAAAATGTAAGGATTTTTCTTTGAGAAGAGATTTGTTTCTCCAACAATTGAAGAACAAAAGGAGAGAAAAATTTTTTTGAGGGAATGTGTGTGAGAAATTTTGGCCAAGGTAGTGGAATGGGAGAGTGAAGTGTTGTCTTGGTGCTTGAAAAAGTTGAGACTACTTTTTGCATGCCTTGCAATATTTTAATCAAAAGTATTCCACACCTCTTCATCTCCCAAGCATGCAAAACTTAGTGGGCTTGTAACATTTACAAAGGGCCCATGGACTTTTAATTTAATTGTCTCAGACATATTTGAGCCCAATTAGACTTTACTTGATTTTACTCAAGCCCACTAGTTAAATAATTATTGGCCCAATGTTATTTAATTAATTCAACACTTGAATTAATTTAATTATTTGGACTCTACTAGGCCCACTAGTGTTTAATTAATTCAACACTTGAATTAATTTAATTTAGTCCATAATAATGTTTATTAAAATCACAATTTTCAAATACATTATTCACTTGGCCTACTTTTAATTTAGGAACACATTCATAAATTAAAAATTACATTTCTCTCATAGAAGTCTTACTTCTATTTTTCTTTACGATTATAAACTCATTTATAAGCCGTTCAACACATTGAACTATTTTAACTTCTCAACGGGATCTAGAAAGCTAGCACTTGTGTGGCCCTCAATGGTTCATTGATACAACTAGCCGTGGGTTCACATCTCCATGTGATTCGGACTAAACATGTCCTTATACGAGCATACCCCAATTGCTCCATTCTTAATTATCAACTCCTTGATAACAAGAATGTCAGAACTCAAGTCTGATAGTAACCAACCAATCATGTTAAACGTCTAGCAGCATCGCTTACATGATTCCCTAGGTATCAAATGATAGTGCCTGCAAGAACCATTCAATTATGGTTAGCGTACAGTACGGTCCCTTCAACTCATATATCCCGACCGATTCGACAACCATTGGTTTATCGAGAGTTTTCAATGAATCGATACTATGTGTCATGTCGTAGTTGCATCGATGGTGTAATCTAAGAAACCCTTTCTTAATTACCACCATACTCTGATCAGAGATTTCAAACTACACATACATTAGAACACATAGGATATCCATACCCGAAGGTAAGCGGTGAATCCCGGACTACAATGCATCGACTCCTATATGTTTCGACAAAACACCCAACCTTGCCACCTGATGACCCCCTGAGAGTCAGTAAACAAGTCAAAGTGTAATTCTAGCACATAGAGTCTCAATGTTGTCACGGGTCATAAGGACTAATGTTGTACAACCATAAACTCGGACTTTTCCACTCGATAAGTGAGAACCACTTGGAAAATCCTTTATGGAGGGTTGTTCAATGCACTCTACGAGGAGCACCTATCTGCATGTCGGACATCACAATGTCCCCTACCAATGAAACATGGTACTCACATCGCAGATACTAGTCTCGAACTCGAGCGTCCTATATCCTTCTTAGTGACTGCTGAATCGACTAGGAACCGTTTAGAATATATATTATTACAAATATGAGTTTCATGATGCTCATCATATGAGCATCTCATATTCTTTCTACTATTTGTATATTCAAGGGCTTTATCTATGCAACTAGCATGGGTATACATATAAAGAAGTGCCAAAATAATAATTTCAAATATTATTAAAATAAAGACTGTTCATACATAGAGTTTAAACCTGAACCCTCGGCCAACACTTGGCTCGACGGGCACCTACTCTAACAATCTCCCACTTGCACTAGAGCCAACTACCCAAATGCTTCAAACCCATCGATTCGCGATGCTTCTCGAATAATGGTCCAGGTAAAGGCTTAGTTAGCGGATCAGCAACATTATCTGTGGAGCCGACTTTGTCAATCGTGACATCTCCTCTTTCCACGATCTCTCTGAGGATGTGGTACTTTCTCAATACGTGTTTGGACTTCTGATGAGACCTCGGCTCCTTTGCTTGAGCAATGGCTCCCGTGTTGCCACAAAACACCGGGACAGGAGCAACTCCATTAGGAATGACGCCCAACTCTTGGACGAAATTCCTTATCCAAACAGCCTCCTTTGCTGCAGCTGATGCAGCAATATATTCTGCCTCAGTGGTGGAATCCGCAGTATTGTCTTGCTTGGAACTCTTCCAAGAGACAGCAGCACCATTGAGCATGAATATGAATCCCGAGGTTGACTTCGAGTCATCGATATCGCTTTGGAAGCGAGAGTCGGTGTAGCCTTCCAATTTCAGTTCTCCACCCCCATAGACCAAGAACAACTTATTGGTCCTTCTCAAATACTTGAGGATGTCTTTCAAAGTTTTCCCGTGTGGAAGACTAGGGTTGGATTGATATCTACTCACTACACTTAGTGCAAAAGCCACGTCATGACGTGTAGATATCATCACATACATGATGCTACCAATCGCAGATGCATAAGGAATGCTTGTCATCGCCGCTATCTCTGCATCAGCCTTGGGAGACATAGACTTGGATAGGGACACGCCATGACACATTGGTAGATGTCCTCTCTTGGACTCATCCATCGAGAACCGCTTCACGATGGTATCAATGTATGTGGACTGGGTGAGACCAAGCAATCTTTTTGATCTATCTCTATAGATCTGTATTCCCAATACAAAAGATGCTTCACCCAAGTCCTGCATCGAGAACTTACTTGCTAACCATATCTTAGTTGATTGCAACATCCCTACATCATTCCCAATGAGTAGAATGTCATCAACATAAAGCACAAGGAATGTCACAGCACTCCCACTGACCTTCTTATACACACAGGGTTCCTCAGGATTCTTAGCAAAACCAAACTCTTTGATTGTACTATCGAATCTGAGGTTCCAACTCCTAGATGCCTGCTTTAGACCATAAATAGATCTTTGAAGTTTGCATACCATATGCTCACTTCCGATAGATGTAAACCCTTCGGGTTGAGACATGTAAATCTCTTCCTTAATATCCCCATTAAGAAAGGCTGTCTTAACATCCATCTGCCATATCTCATAGTCATATCATGCAGCTATGGCTAACAAAATCCTTATGGACTTGAACATTGCAACTGGAGAAAAGGTTTCCTCAAAGTCAACTCCTTGTCTTTGAGTATATCCTTTTGCCACCAATCGCGCCTTGAAGGTCAATACCTTCCCATCCGCCCCAAGTTTCCTCTTGTAAATCCATTTACACCCTATGGGAACAATTCCCTCATGTGGATCCACGAGATTCCACACTTGGTTCGAATGCATGGAATTCATCTCAGATTCCATCCCTTCAAGCCATTTGGATGAATCGGCATCAGATAACGCTTCCTTGAAGGTCCTTGGATCACATCCATGGTTAGGCTCATCATGGCCCTCTTCAAGAAGCAGACCATACCTCATAGGTGGTCTCGAGACTCTCTCGGATCTTCTAGGAGCTTGTATCTTCTCTCTTGGCACTTCGGGTGTGGGTTCTATAATTGTGGGTGTCTCTCGAACCTCTTCGAGTTCTATCATCTCCCCTATTCTATCCAATAGAAATTCCTTTTCCAAAAAGGTTGCATTTCTAGAAACAAACACCTTTGTCTCTTGGGGATGATAGAAATAATATCCAACAGAATTCCTTGGATATCACACAAAGTAACATAAAATGGATCGACTATCCAATTTATCTCCCACTACCTGCTTCACATAGGCAGGACACCCCCATATTCTAAGATAAGAATATTTTGGAGGCTTACCCATCCATATCTCATATGGAGTCTTATCAACTACCTTTGAATGGACATTGTTCAACAACAGCGCCGCTGTCTCAAGCGCATATCCCCAAAAAAATGGCAGCAAGTCCGTGAACCCCATCATAGACCGAACCATGTCAATCAAAGTCCGGTTCCGACGCTCCAAAACACCATTCAACTGCGGTGTAGCGGGCGGAGTCCACTGCGAGAGAATCCCATTCTCCATAAGATACTCTTGGAACTCGGCACTCAATTACTCACCACCTCGATCCGATCGAAGTGTCTTGATGCTTCGTCCCAACTGTTTCTCTACTTCACTTCTGAATTCTTTGAACCTTTCAAAGGCTTCAGACTTGTATTTCAACAAATACACATACCCATACCTCGAAAAGTCATCGGTAAAGGTGATGAAATAGGCATGTCCATGCTTAGTGCTGATGCTAAGCGGACCGCACACATCGGTATGGATCAAATCCAATAACCCTTTGGCTCGCTCCACATGGCCCTTAAAGGGAATTTTGGTCATCTTTCCTTTTAGACTGGATTCACAATTCTTGAGAGCATTAATATCAGACATATCAAACATGCCCACTCCCACTAACTTGTTCATCTTTCTTAGGGAAATATGTCCTAATCGAGCATGCCATAATTGTGCCGAATTTAGAGTATCTTGTTTGCGCTTGTTTGTTGTTGTTATTGCTTGGACATTGTTTAGTGGAATATCTTTCAATTTTAAGGTGTAGAGATCGTTTTCAAGTTCTCCAGTACCAATTAAACATTCATTCTTGTAAATATTGCAAACACCTTTGCTAAATAAACAAGAAAATACATCTTTATCTAACATAGAAATGGAAATAATGTTTTTCACCAAATCTGGTACAAACAAAACATCTCTCAAAAATAACTTAAAATCATTGTTCAAATAAAGGCAAACATCTCCTACGGCCTTGGCAGCAACCCTTGCTCCATTGCCCATCCTCAAGAAGGTCTCACCTTCCCTGAGCCTTCTACTTCTTCCCATCACCTGCAAATCATTACAGAGATGTGAGCCACATCCGGTATCCAATACCCAAGAAGTAGAGTTAATTGAAATGTTTACTTCAATATAGAACATACAGTTTCCAGAACTCTTCTGGGCAAGATATTCCCTGCAGTTACGCCTCCAATGTCCAGGCTTCTTGCAGTGATGACAGATGTCAACAGTCTTGTCAGCCTTCACTGGTGTGGCTGCCACTACGGGACCCGGAGTCTGCCTCTTCAAGGGCACGCTCTTCTTGGGACGTTGGAAAGAACGCTTCTTTCCCTTCCCAGGTGGACCGGTCTTCGTACCAGATGAAGAGCCCACAAAAAGAACCG
>NC_133316.1:8722467-8754182 GCF_012295235.1 Primulina huaijiensis | reverse complement strand
TGATCATCCTTCATGCATAATATCACATATCATACACCATCAATTAATTATCACAATAATTAATTAATCCAATATTATATATCTTGATCCAATCACTAACCGCCACGATTATAAACTAAATTAACAAAGTATACAAACACCTTTGTCTACTTTCTAATTAATTTATTTATAACCGAATTTCTAGTAAATCACAATTTACTATAAATAATTAAAGTCCAACTTTAATTATTTATTTAATGAGAAAATGTTTCCAACTTTTGTAATTTTAAACTTAAGGGCCCAAAAACTTATTTTTCACCAAAAATATTTTGACCCATTTAAAATTCACAAATATGTTAGCCATCCAATGGCCCAACAACTCAAGGCCCATGACACTTTGATATTTCAAAACACCTTTTGAAAACCCTAGTCGTCATCGCCGTCGCCGAAGCTCCGTCGCCGGATTCCGGCCAACCAAAAAAAAATTTTTTTTTTAATTTTGAGGGGGACGTTCGGGCAGCCCCTCGGGCTGCCCTTGCTGCCCGAAATGGGCAGCCCCTCGGGCAGCCCGAGCTGCCCGAAACGGGCAGAAACATGCTGCCCGAATCTTGTCTCCAAAATACCTTGATTTTGTTGCAAAAATTTCATCTCATGCGGTTAGAAATCGACCTCAATATATTATTATGTATATACTACACAAACTAGTACCCATAGCTCATGATACCACTTGAAAGGGGATCGATTTTAGGTGTTCGAAATCGCAACGGAAGCACAAAATTGTTTTCTAAACAAGAAAAACCGAAATTTTTTGAGAAAAATTGAACACCATTGTACTAGTGTGTAACATATACTAAACACCTTTGTCATACATAGGGTGTTAAGAAATTTTACCTATCAACCTCTTGAGGTTGATGATGGCTCCAACTAAAGTGTAAACACTTTATCTCTTGTATGGTAGACAATCTTCAAGCCTCCTTTTGAACACTCCTTGTTCAAAATCAATCCCACCACTTGCAAGCTAGAACCTCCTTACACTTGCACTAGAAAATGTAAGGATTTTTCTTTGAGAAGAGATTTGTTTCTCCAACAATTGAAGAACAAAAGGAGAGAAAATTTTTTTGAGGGAATGTGTGTGAGAAATTTCGGCCAAGGTAGTGGAATGGGAGAGTACAGTGTTGTCTTGGTGCTTGAAAAAGTTGAGACTACTTTTTACATGCCTTGCAATATTTTAATCAAAAGTATTCCACACCACTTCATCTCCCAAGCATGCAAAACCTATTGGCTTGTAACATTTACAAAGGGCCCATGGACTTTTAATTTAATTGTCTCAAACATATTTGAGCCCAATTAGACTTTACATGATTTTACTCAAGCCCACTAGTTAAATAATTATTGGCCCAATGTATTTGATTAATTCAACACTTGAATTAATTTAATTTAGTCCATAATAATGTTTATGAAGATCACAATTTTCAAATACGTTATTCACTTGGCCTACTTTTAATTTAGGAACACATTCATAAATTAAAAATTACATTTCTCTCATAGAAATCTTACTTCTATTTTTCTTTACGCTTATAAACTCATTTATAAGCCGTTCAACACGTTGAACTATTTTAACTTCTCAACGGGATCTAGAAAGCTAGTTCTTGTGTGGCCCTCAATGGTTCACTGATACAACTAGCCGTGCGTTCACATCTCCATGTGATTCGGACTAAACATGTCCTTATACGAGCATACCCCAATTGCTCCATTCTTAATTATCAACTCCTTGATAACAAGAATGTCAGAACTCAAGTCTGATAGTAACCAACCAATCATGTTAAACGCCTAGCAGCCTCGCTTACATGATTCCCTAGGTATCAAATGATAGTGCCTGCAAGAACCATTCAATTATGGTTAGCGTACAGTACGGTCCCTTCAACTCATATATCCCGACCGATTCGACAACCATTGGTTTATCGAGAGTTGTCAATGAATCGATACTATGTGTCATGTCGTAGTTGCATCGATGGTGTAATCTAAGAAACCCTTTCTTATTTACCACCATACTCTGATCAGAGATTTCAAACTACAAATACATGAAAACACATAGGATATCCATACCCGATGGTAAGCGGTGAATCCCCGACTACAATGCATCTACTCCTATATGTTTCGACAGAACACCCAACCTTGCCACCTGATGACCCCTTGAGAGTCGGTAAAAAGTCAAAGTGTAATTCTAGCACATAGAGTCTCAATGTTGTCCCGGGTCATAAGGACTAATGGTGTACAACCATAAACTAGGACTTTTCCACTCGATAAGTGAGAACCACTTGGAAAGTCCTTTAATGGAGGGTTGTTCAGTGCACTCTACCAGGAGCACNTCTCATATTCTTTCTACTATTTGTATATTCAAGGGCTTTATCTATGCAACTAGCATGGGTATACAGATAAAGAAGTGCCAAAATAATAATTTCAAATATTATTAAAATAAAGACTGTTCATACATAGAGTTTAAACATGAACCCTCGGCCAACACTTGGCTCGATGGGCACCTACTCTTTCTGCCACAAGAATGAATACTAAAACGACTACAGTGTGTTTGTGCTAATATCTGTTGTCTCACATCTGAAACATCTGGCACAACAAGTCTATTATTCACATACAATACATCATTACGAACTTGATATTCTGATTGATTCCCTGATCTGACCATCATAATCGAGTCCTGAATATTCTGATTGCCTTTATGTGTTTCTTTAATTCTTATAATCAGTTCTGGTTCAACTTGAATAGCACAAAGTCTCAACGGTTTGCAATCTGTTTCAAATAGTAATCCAGACAAACATCAATTTTCAATCAAATTCAAAACACCAATCGTCGATAAGGATAAAGAACATACCTTTCGACTCAGTGCATCTGCTGCTGTATTTTACTTCCACGGATAGTATTTGATTTCACAATCAAAATCTTTCAGTAAATCAAGCCATCTTCGTTGCCTCATATTCAGTTCTGAATGTGAAAATAGATATTTCAGGCTCTTGTGATCAGAATAAATCTCAAACTTCTCACCATATAGATAGTGTCGCCAGATCTTCAATGCAAACACAAATAGTAGCCAATTCAAGATCATTAATCGGATAGCGAGTCTCATGTGTTTCAGTTGTCTCGAGGCATAAACAATAACATGTCCTCGCTGCATCAGAACAAAACCTAGTCCTCTGTGAGAAGAATCACAATAAACAACAAAATCACCAGTACCTGACGGGATAGTCAACATCGGAGCACTGGTTAATCTCTTCTTCAACTCTAGGAAACTAGATTCACAAGCCTCTGACCAAACAAAAGGTGCATTCTTCTAAGTCAGCTAAGTTATCGGCTTAGCAACACTAGAGAAATCTTTGATGAATCGACGGTAATAGCCTGCTAAACCCATAAAACTGCGTATCTCTGGTACAGATGTTGGTCTAGGCCAATTGATCACGGCCTCAACTTTGCTAGGATCAACAGAAAGACCATCTCCTGATATAATGTGCCCCAAAAACACAACCTGTCTCAGCCAAAACTCACATTTCGACAATTTGGCATACAGTTTCTCAGTCCTTAGAATATTCAATACAATTCTCAAATGTTCAGCGTGATCAGTCAAATTCTCGGAATATATCAGAATATCATCAATAAAAATAATCACAAAATCATCGAGATATTTCTGAAATATACGATTCATCAAACCCATAAAGACAGCTGGAGCATTCGTTAAACCAAATGGCATTACTATAAACTCATAATGGCCATACCTGGTTCTGAAAGCTGTGTTCGATATATCAGAATCTCTGACCCTCAACTGATGATATCCAGATCTCATATCAATCTTGGAATAAACAGAAGAACCCTGCAACTGATCAAATAAATCATTGATACGAGGCAAAGGATATTTATTCTTTACCGTAGCCTTGTTCAGTTGCCGATAATCAATGCAGAGTCTCATTGAACCATCTTTCTTTCTGACAATCAATACTGGAGCACCCCAAGGAGAAACACTCGGTCTGATGTAACCCTTGGCCAGTAAATCATCTAACTGATCGTTAAACTATTTCAATTCAATCGGTGCCATTCTATATGGAGTTTTAGAAATAGGAACAGTACCTGGTAACAATTCAATGCTAAAATCTATCTCTCGAACTGGAGGCAAACCCGGAATCTCATCTGGGAATACATCAGCAAATTCACATACCACTGGAAAATCTGCCAATGTAGGGCTCGATTTCAGTACATCTACTGAATACACAAGAAATCCCTCTTCTTCTTTCTGTAATAATCGAGTCATAGCTAAAGCAGATATCAAAAAAATTCGCGCTCTGGAACCCTTACCCTAAAATTTCCATTCATCAGCCATATCTGGTCTGAATGTCACAATTTTATGGAAGCAGTCTACGGTAGCTCTGTATTTTGTCAGCATATCAATACCGACAATGCAGTCAAAATCAGACCAACCGAGTACAATACAATCTAACTCTATCTCATGCCCGTCATACTGTAGCATACAATGTCTAACAGAATTCATTGATATAAGACCTCTTCACAAAGGTGAAGAGATAGACACTACAGCAGATAAGGACTCAACAGGCAAAGCATGCATCAATGCAAATCGCTCAGAGATAAATGTATGAGATGCACCCGTATCAATCAATACATAAGTAGGATAACCACAAAGAGTACAGTTACCTGCCACAACATCATCCGGTGTGTAATATCCAAGCTTGGAGAACGGTACAGTTTAAGATTTCGTATGTTTATGGATTATTTGGTTAAGATTAAGTTTGATTTAGATGTTAAGAGTTGTGATTATGGGTCATAGTATTGTTGGTTATTATTGTTTTCTGGTATTGTTGATATTAGTTGATGGGTAGTTGTGTTGTATCAGCGTTGCGATTCGATTTCAGTTGCATAGAGTTGTTTTGGCCGAGACCAGACCGCACCCGCGGTGATTTGTGCAGCGCACCCGCGGTCGTGGATTTCAGATATTTGGTTGAGGTTCCGAAGGCACACCGCACCCGAGGTGAGGTATGTAGCACACCCGCGGTGCATGAACAGTAGAAACGTGTTTCGAGATTTTAAGTGTTTAAATGGATGAGTTGGTCTCATTTTTCTCATTCTTTCCCCTCATTCTCTATTCTTCATTCCTTGGGAGAGCTAGGGTTCCATTTCCTTTCTTTTCCTTTCTTTGATTCAAGCTTCTTGTGGGAGTTTTGAAGTGTGAGGAAGGTTCTTTTGGGTTCAAGGAGCTAAGGTAAGCTTGTGGTAGAGTTTATTCTTGGTTTTGGTGTTGGGAGAAATCATGAGTTTGTTGATGGTGTTGGTTTTATGGATTTAATGGTATGAGTTTGTGATTATTGGGTTATTGATGGTACAAATTATGGTTTATTGTTGTAGGAATCCAACCAAGGTTATAGATTCAAGGTTCCAAGGTTTGTAAGTGGAATTCATTTTTTTGTGCTCACATGATAATATATGTATTGTGTTTTTATGGTTTTAAAGTGTTATTCCCTTCCATTTGATTCATGCTATGTATTAATACACCTTGTTGTGTATTAGAGACATTCTTATGTCTCAATTATGTTAAAGGGAATACAAAAGAAAATAGAGTCTTCAAAGTGTTTGTTTTAATGCCAAAGAGATAATTCAAATGTTTTATTGGATTGATAGATACATAGTCAGAGATTGCATGCAATTAGTTGATCAACGACCATAGGCTTATATCCCTCAGATTTATCGATGTATATCGATGGGATATAGGTACAGAGACAGAGTTACTATATAGATATCAATCCAACAGAGAAAAGAGAAATACCATCGTTATTGTTATTCATTCTATGATATTCATGTTTCAGAGTTGATGGTATTTAATGTTTTTAAAGCCATGTTTTACAGAGTATGGTATATGTACATTGCTATGTAAGAGTTCCACTTGCTGAGTTTTACACTCATTTCAGTTATTTCATGTGATGCAGATAAGAGCGACGAGCCGGGACGTTGATTGAGGCCGGAGTCATATGCATATAGAGACGGAAGAAGGAAAGATTATTTTGATCGTATTTTAGACATGATCATACAAAAGGATATTTTGTATTTTGTGGTATCATTTGATTCATCATGTGTATACTTTTGACTATATGGAAATGTATTTTAAACCTTTTTTTCTTCAAGAAAAATTTTAAATTCCGCTGTTATTTTATGAAATTTGGTCAGAACGTTACATTTAGTGGTATCAGAGCACCGTTCTTCGGACCAATGCATATGACTTCGTCTACTTTCAACAGTCCGGATATGTCTTATTCTACTTCTAATTATTGTTATTGGTTGATATGTATTATGTGAGCACATTGTAGGAGTATGCCTCCTAAGAGAAAGGCTTCAGAGGGTGAGGATAGTTCTTCCTCTAGAGTTGTAGATGAGTTCGGCAAGCAACTGAAAGAGCAAGCTAAGGACCATAGTGAGCAGATCCAACAGTTGTTACGTTTGCAAGGAACAGGCCAAGGTAGAGGTCAAGGGAGAGGCCAAGTGGCTCAGGCAGTTGGGACCGATGGGATCTTTGCTGCTTTCAAAAGAATGGATCCTCCGGAATTTGCAGGAAGCACTGATCCATTGGTGGCTGTAGAGTGGGTCAAAGCTCTTGAGGCGATTTTCGATCATCTCAACTATGAAGATAAGGATAGAATCAGTTGCGCAGTGTTCATGTTAGTCAAAGCTGCACGCATTTGGTGGAATGCTACCAAGGTAAGTGTTGATGTTCCAGCATTGAAGTGGCAAGAGTGCACTGATCTTTTCTATGACAAGTACTTCCCAGATGCACTTCGAGCTCGGAAAGTGACTGAGTTTTTAGAGCTTCGTCAAGGAGGTATGAATGTTGATGAGTATATTCTGAAGTTTGAAGAGGGCTGTCTGTTTGCTCCGTATATTGCCTCCAATGACCAAGACATGGGTGCTCATTTCATTAGAGGCCTTCGAGCAGAAATCAGAAGGGACAGCAATATGTCGAAGGCGGTGACATTCCAAGAGATTGTGTCTAAAGCTTTGTTGGCCAAGCAAGATGAGAAAGACATTGCCAGAGAGACAGGCGAGACAGCAGTTTGTTGCTCAAAGAGGTCAAGGTTCGAGCCAAAGAGGAAAGGACCATTTTAAAGGGAAAGGCAAGTTGGAGCCGAGTCCTAAACCACCGACAGTTCCATCTGATCCTGAGAAGCTATTGTGTCCCAAGTGCAGTAGACATCATCGGGGAGAGTGCAGATTAGGTACTCATACTTGCTACTGTTGTGGCACTGCAGGCCATATTGCCAAGGACTGCCCAAGAGGATCAAGCAAGGAGAAGGTGCAGGGTCGCATCTTTACCATGACAAAGAAAGGTATAAACCATGATTCTTCTGTGATCTCTAGAACTATTTTAATTTCAGGTAGAGTAGCTACGACATTGATTGATACAGCTGCTACTGTTTCTTTTATGTCTGAACTATTTTTGAGATCTTTGGGTGTAGTTCCTTCTGTTATTCCCCTCAAGTTTAATGTTGTTTTGCCTTCGGGAGATGTGTTGTGCCCAACATCTATTGTGTATGCGTGCTCTGTTCAAATTGATGGGCGAGTTGTTTATGCCGACTTGATTGTTATTCCGATGGTTGCGTTTGATATTATACTTGGCATGGATTGGCTATCAACCTATCGTGCAGTGATTGATTGCATTGCTAAGACGGTGAAATTTGCAGATGATGGCAATAGGGAAGGTTTGTTCGCCAGTGCAGGTACTTCGCTGATCCTTCCTTTTATTTCATGTCTTGAGGCTAAGAAGTTGTTGTTTGGAGGTTGTGTTGGGTTTTTTGCTTCGATTGTGGATATGGATAGAATTGTGAAGTTGAATATTGATGATATTGATGTTGTGAGAGAGTTCTCTGATGTATTTGAGGATGATGTGCCGGGTTTACCGCCGGACAGAGATGTAGAGTTTGTGATTGATCTAGTTCCAGGTACGGGTCCTATTTCTAAGGCTCCGTACAGCATGGCCCCTTCAGAGATGAAAGAGTTGAAGACGCAATTGCAGGATCTATTGGATAAAGGTTTTATTCGGCCGAGTTCTTCGCCTTGGGGAGCCCCGGTTCTTTTCGTCAAGAAGAAATATGGGTCGTTGCGGCTGTGTATTGATTATAGAGAGATCAACAAAGTGGCGATTAAGAATAAGTATTCGTTGCCACAGATAGATGACCATTTTGACCAACTGCAAGGGGCTACAGTGTTCTCGAAGATTGATTTGCGATCTGGCTATTATCAGTTGAAGGTTAGGGAGTCTGATTTCACTAAGACGGCGTTCCGGACCAGGTACGGTCACTATGAATTTCTTGTGATGTCTTTTGGTCTGACCAATGCTCCTTCAGGCTTCATGGATCTTATGAACCGTGTGTTCAAGCCGTATTTGGATAGCTTTGTCATTGTTTTTATCGATGACATTTTGATTTACTCCAAGACCAGAGAGCTTCATTCAGAGCACCTCAGAGTTGTTCTTCAGTTGCTGAGAGAGAAGAGGTTGTATGCTAAGTTGAAGACGTGTGAGTTCTGGTTGGAGCAGATTTCTTTCTTAGGCCATGTTGTCTCGAAGAATGGTATAGCTGTTGATCCAGTGAAAATAGAGGCGATTCAGAAGTGGCCTATTCCTACCACTGTACCAGAGGTACGCAGTTTTCTTGGTTTGGCGGATTATTATCGTCATTTTATTTCAGACTTTTCCCAGATTGTCCTGCCGTTAACTAATCTGATGAGGAAGACTGTGAAGTTTGAGTGTTCCAATGAATGCCAAAGAAGATTCCACGCGTTGAAAGATAAGTTGACGACATCTCCAGTACTTGCTTTGCCCAGTGGATCAGAGGACTTTATTGTTTTTACCGATGCGTCGCAGAAGGGCCTCGGTGCAGTGTTGATGCAACGAGGTAAAGTTATAGCCGATGCTTCTCGCCAGTTGAAGGATTACGAGAAGAATTATCCTACGCATGATTTGGAGCTGGCAGCTGTGTTTTCTCCCTGAAAATCTGGAGACATTATTTGTATGGCGAAAAGTGTGAAATGTTCACAGACCACAAGAGTTTAAAGTATTTGTTTTCACAGAAAGAACTTAATATGCGACAGAGACGGTGGTTAGAGCTTGTTAAAGACTATGATGTGAATTAAATCACTTGGCTCCAACTAATCCGGTATAAAAGTATTAGCTCTTGATGAATCCCTACGAACTTTCTTCAAAAGCTCCTTTGTTAATTCTTCTAATCAGGTCCACGACTAGATGATTTATTCCTCTTCCAATTTGCACTAGAAAATTGGAAGAAGTTTTGCGTTGGAGATCAAAATTTGAGAGGCGGCTCAACCCAAAAATTCCTTCAAGGTGGCCGAAATAATTGAGAGGAGGATGGAAGGGAATTTTCGAAAAATATGATACTAGTTTGGAGGTTAGGGTTTAAGTCTTCTACTTAAATAAAGCCTCCATCACCTAATTATCATAAAATAATACATGGGCCTCTTAATTAACATAATGTGCTTGATTAATTAATTGGACTAGTCCAACTAGTATAATTAATTAATCTAAGTCCATTAAGAACTTTAATTGTTTAGTATGTTGAACTTGTACTCCTACAAGCCAATTAAACATACTTTCCACTATATTTAATTTAATATTTAATAAACTCAACCTTTGAGCTTAATAAATTAAATACATTATAAATTCAACATTTGAATTTAATATTTAAATTATAAATTCAACACTTTGAATTTTATCACCTCCAAAATTTAATATTTAATAAAATCAACTTTTGAATTTATAAATTAAATTATCAAATCTTATAAATTCAACTCCTTGAATTTATTCTCTCCAAATTTCATAAATTCAACTTCTTGAATTTACTATCTCATAAATTCAACTCCTTGAATTTATTTTCTCAAAGTTTAACTATCATAAATTCAACTCCTTGAATTTACTATATCATAATATAAATTTAACTTCTTGAATTTATTCTCTCAACGGGAACAAACGATCCAGTACTTGTGTGACCCTCAATGGTTCAGGGATACAGCTAGCCGTGGGTTCACAACTCCTTGGGATTCAGAATAACATTTATTATTATTCGGGCTTACCCTAGTTAGCCTCATTCTTTTCATCAACACCTTGATAAAGAATGTCAGAACTCATTTCTGATTGCACCCATCGGATCATGGTAAGAGCGTCTAGTAGCATCGCCCCATGATCCCCTAGGTATCACTGATAGTGCCTACAAGAACCAATCGATTATGATTAACGTACAATACGGTCCTTTCATCTCATATATCCCGATCGAATCTGCAACCATTGGTTCAACGAGGGTTGCATATTAATTCGATAACTATGTGATAACTATAATAGTGGCATCGCGTGTACTATTGGAGAACTCTTTCTCTAACGTACATCTCATATTCTGGCCAGAGATTCAATGCACTATTATTACATCAGACCACATAGGATATCCACACCCGTAGGTGAGCGGTGAATCCCCGACTACAATGCACTGGCTCCTATATGTGTCGCAACTATACCCAACCTCGCCACCTGATGACTCTCCTGGAGCCGGTAAACGAGTCAAAGCACAGCCCTAGCATATAGAGCCTCAGTGTTGTCCCGGGTCGTAAGGACTAATGGTGTACAATCATAACCACGGACTTATCCTCTCGATGAATGATAACCACTTGGAAAGTCCGAGGGAGGGTTGTTCGGTATAATCATCATATGACTACTCATCTGTATGTTTGAACATCTCTATGCCCTTACCAAGAAACGCGGTATACAATATCACAGATGCTAGTCTCGAGCTCAAGCGACCTTTATCCACGTTTTAGGTGGCTGAATCGACTAGGAACGAATTTAGATTATACAGTGTTTACAAATGAGTTTCAACATCGAATTACGATTCATTTGTATTAAAGTATAATCAAGGACTTTATCTATGCTGATTGCATGGGTATACAGATAGAGTAAACTGAAACAATGAAAAGTTAAATTATATTAAAATAAAGATTCTTTATTACACTTGAGTCCATAAATTCCCTAGCTAACCGTTGGCTTGCAGGGCATCTACTCTAACAATCTCCCACTTGCCCTAGAGCCAACTACCCATAACTTTAATCCCATTGCTTCGCGATGCTTCTCAAACAATGGTCCTGGAAAGGGCTTTGTAAGTGGATCAAAAACATTATCTGCAGAGGGAACTCTTTTGACTGATATATCTCCTCTTCCCACAATCTCCCGGATGATGTGGAACTTCCTCTGTATATGTTTGGATTTTTGATGAGACCTTGGTTCCTTTGCTTGCACAACGGCACCAGTGTTGTCGCAGTATACCGGAACTGGATCAACTCCATTAGGAATAACGCCCAACTCTTGGACAAAATTCCTCATCCAAACTGCCTCTTTGGCTGCAGCAGATGCAGCGATGTATTCAGCTTCAGTGGTCAAATCCGCAACGGTGTCTTGCTTGGAACTTTTCCAAGAGACAGCCGCACCATTAAGCATGAATACAAAACCAGAGGTCGATTTCGAATCATCTATGTCACATTGGAAGCTAGAATCAGTGTAGCCTTCCAATTTCAATTCTCCACCCCCATAGACCATGAACAAGTTCTTAGTCCTTCTCAAGTACCTTAAGAATATCTTTCACGGCCTTCCAATGCATTGGACCAGGGTTCGCCTGATATCTGCTTGTAACACTCAGAGCGTAAGCAACATCAGGACGTATCAATATCATACCATACATGATACTACCAATGGCTGACGCATATGGAATACGTGTCATCATCTCTATCTTTTCATCAGTTTTAGGACACACAGCTTTAGATAGAGTAACACCATGACACATTGGTAAGTATCCTCTCTTGGACACTTCCATAGAGAATCTCTTCAGAATGGTATCGATATAAGTGGCTTGGGAGAGACCTAGCATCCTTTTTGATCTATCTCTATAGATCTGTATTCCCAATACATAGGATGCTTCACCCATGTCTTTCATGGAGAATTTACTTGCTAACCATACTTTAGTTTATTGCAGTAATCCTACATCATTTCCAATTAGTAGAATGTCATCAACATAAAGTATAAGGAATATCACTGCACTCCCACTAAATTTCTTGTACACACATGGTTCCTCGTGATTCTTAGCAGAGCCAAACTCTTTGATAGTGCTATCAAATCTGAGTTCCATCTCCTTGACACTTGCTTGAGACCATATATTGATCTCTGAAGTTTGCATACCTTATGCTCACTTCTTACTGATGTGCATCCCTCAGGTTGAGACATATAAATTTCTTCTTTGATGTCTCCATTGAGGAATGCAGTCTTTACATCTATTTGCCATATCTCATAGTCATACCATGCTGTTATGGCTAGTAGTATTCTAATGGACTTAAACATAGAAACTTGTGAAAAAGTTTCCTCATAGTCAACTCCTTGCCTTTGAGTATAACCTTTTCCAACCAGTCTTGCTTTGAAGGTCAATACCTTCCCATCCGCCCCAAGCTTTCTTTTGTAGATCCATTTGCATCCTATGGGAAACGATTCCCTTAGGTAGATCCACTAATATCTAGACTTGGTTTGAATACATAGAGTCCATCTCAGACTGCATGGCTTCAAGCCATTTGGATGAATCAGTATCAGATATTGCTTCTTTGATATTCATTGGATCACATCCAACACAAGGCTCATTATGGCCTTGTTCATGAAGAAGTGTATATCTTGCAGGTGGTCTAATACCCCTATCAGACCTTCTAGGAGCTTGTACTTCAACTACCGGTTGTTGGGAAATAGATTCAACTTCTATAGTTGAGGGAGTATCTTTAATTTCTTCAAGTTCTATCATCTTGCCTTTTCTATCTAATAGAAACTCCTTTTCCAAAAAGGTGGCATTTCTTGAAACAAACACTTTTGTTTCATTGGGATGATAGAAATAATATCCAATAGAATTCTTTGGATATCCTACAAAGTAGCACAAAGTGGATCTATTATCCAATTTATCTCCCACTGTCTGCTTCACGTAAGCAGGACATCCCCATATTCTCATGTAAGAATATTTGGGAGTTTTTCCCATCCATATCTCATATGGTGTTTTATTTACTGCATTAGTATGGACATTGTTCAACAACATTGCCGCAGTTTCAAGCGCAAAGCCCCAAAACGATGTAGGCAATTCAGTGAATCCCATCATGGATCGAATCATGTCCATCAGGGTTCGATTTCGACGTTCAGAAACACCATTCAATTGTGGTGTTTCTGGTGGAGTCCATTGTGAGAGAATCTCATTCTCATTTAGATAACCCAAAAAAAATCAGCATTCAATTATTCTACACCTCGATCAGATCGAAGTGTCTTAATACTCCTTTTTAGCTGATTTCCTACTTCAGATCTGAATTCTTTGAACTTTTCAAATGTTTCAGATTTGTGTTTCAATAAACATACCCATACCTCGAATGGTCATCAGTAAAGGTAATGAAGTAGGATTGCCCAAATATTGTGCTAACATTTAGCGGGCCACAAACGTCTGTATGGATCAAATCCAGTAGACCATGTGCACGTTCCACGTTTCCATCGAATGGAGTCTTGGTCATTTTTCTTTTTAGACAGGACTTACAAGTAGGTAGAGAATTTATGTCTGACAAGTCAAACATGCCTTCTCCCACTAGCTTGTGCATCCTTCTTTGAGAAATATGACCCAGTCTAGCGTGCCATATTTGTGCGGGATTTGGATCATCTAACTTTCTTTTGTTTGTTGTTGAAATCCTGTTTACTTGAACATTCACTTATCATTTTCAGAACATTTCTGACGTATATAATTTCTTATGTCCAGACTTCTTGCAGTGAAATAAATATGTTTTGACTTATCGAGCTTTGTAGGCCCTTTAAGTGTCCTTCAGAGTTTGCCTCTTATTGGGTTTGTTTTTCTTCTGAGGGACAGAACATTTCTTTCCCTTACTTTGTGGTCCATTTTTCGTCTGACGAGAGGCCCATTATAAAAACAACATTTTTTTTCTTTTATGGTCATCTCATAAGTCATAAGCGTATTGACTAGCTCTTCGAGGCTATCATCTATCTTATTCAAATTGAAGTTCACCATAACCCCTTCAAATGAGGATGACAAAGACAACATATTAATGTCATCAAGTAACTCGTTAGGAATCACATATTCTAGGCCCACCACATTCTCAATAAGCCCAGTCATACGTACACCACGCTCATGGGCCAAAGCCCCATCTTGCATACGTGTAGTCATGAGCTCCTTGAAAGTGGTGTGCATCATTATATGAGTTTCATGCACCATGCAACTCTTGCAAGTGCATTCGAATATCAACAGCATTCAACATTTCCTCAAACTGTCCCTACAGTTGATTTGACATAAAAGCGAGCATGTTACACTTTAGCTTGCATACTATGGTCCTACCATCTTGCCTGCTTGGTCAGTTCAACAGGACTGACATTAGTGTGTATTCATTTTCTCCGAATTCAGAACAATTTGTCAACCAGTCTTGAAAGTTAGGTTCAGTTAGCTCGTTAATAACAAAAATGTATTACGTGACGAAATCGAAAATATACTGATATGGAAACAGAATAATTGTTGCTGATTATTTTAAAATAATTTTAAGATATAAAATATGGATTTTTATTTTATAAATTCCCTCCCACTATTTTGACATTTCCACCACCCTCTGATGAAAAAGGGAAATCATATTTCCTTAGTAGGCACGTAGAGTCCAATTAGTCAATTATAATCCCGAATAATATCAGCCAATTATAATTTCTAAAAGGTAGAATCCAATTGCATCCCTATGCAACCTCCGCGTGTTTTGCCTCACGTTTAATAAGGACCCAATAATATGACGCCGTTTATTTTCACGTGTCAAACCGACCCATCAATATTGAATTGTAGTAGACGGTCACCATGAGTTCCCCCAATAATATGAGCCGAAGTCATGGGAGTTCCACTCAATTCACATCATATGTCCGGTGGAAGTCACAGCTTTCCGGCGTCCAGGCCTTCCCAATAATATGAGCCAGACATTGTCCGCGGGTAGCGATCAACATGCAACCACGGTTGATGGAAGGCAAGGAAAAATTAAACTCTTTTAATTTTTACTTTTCCTGTTTGATATAAATTTTGAATCATATTCAAAATGAGGGATTTTAATTTTAAAATTGTCTCGTCATTTTATTTTAAAAAACGCGTGCCACGAGTTACGAGTTTGTATGTTTGCCGGATTAATGCAACTATATTATCTAATAATATACATACATGCATACTACTATATATCGCATATATATCATAATATGACATTCAACAATAAATAAGGAAGATCGATCGCCAACACTATTAGATCCATGTGAGACAAACATGGATCCAGGTCCAAAACCTAGGTGAATGCAGGGATGCAAATGCAACAATTACAAGAGCTTCCAATATTTTACATGTCTTCATCTTGTTCATCGGTTCCACCATATTCCAATCTTGATCTCCCACTATTTCTAATAATTACATTTAAATAGCCATGGCACATAAGGGATACATCTCATGGGGGTGGGAACGGGCCATAAACCAGGCCCACTTTGATAATATCAAATATTATAAAAATGAATAAAAACAGTAAAATATCCTAACATACACCTAACACATTGGTCAAGGCTCTCGATCATCGTTCATGCATTTAATATCAAATATTAACATCAATTAATTAAACAAATTTAATTAACTGATAAATCATATATCTAATAATTTTATCACTAACTACCACAATTATTAAAGCATTTAATAAATAAAATAAACACATTTATTTAATTTCTAATTAAATCAATAATAATTGATTTCTTGTAAAACTCATTTTTACCATAAATAATTAAAATCACATTCTAATTATTTATTTTACAAGAAAGTTATTAATTTTCCAAAAATTAATTTTTCAAAAATAAATTTGACTAATTTTCATAAAATATCAATTTATTCCAAAGTTTTGAAATATCAGAAAATCGCACCCTAGGCCCAAAAAATTCAAGCCCAATAATCAGCACAGTGTCCGAGACCTTCCCGGGCAGCCGCCCGCGCCGCCCGATCGTATCAGGCACTGGCGGGCGCGCACCGTGCGCACGCTGCGCGCTGGCGTGCCGGACGCCGCGCGCTGGCGTGCGGGACGCCGTGCGCGCGCTGCCCGCTGGCGTGCGGGATGCTGCGCGCTGCTCTCCCGACGCCGCGCCCGAGCCACCGTGCGCGGCCCTGCGCGCACGGACTGCCCGGAACAGTTCCGCGCAGATTCGAAAATAAATTTTTTTTTAAATTTCTGGAAAAATAAATTTTTATGGTGCATCAATTTTCTGAAAAATTTTCTTGTGTGGTTAGAAATAAATTATTCAATATGATTTAAAACCATACGATATAGAGAACCTGGCTCTGATACTACTATTAGATCTCGGTTTTCTACACGCCCAAACGCAGCGGAAGTTTTAAAATTTTTATTTTATTTTGACAATCAAAATATATTTGATTTGGACGCTCGTATGGTTTTACGATTAAACTTTCATAGGAAGTTAGAATATTATACCTTTGTGAATTAAATCACTTGGCTCCAACTAATCCGGTATAAAAGGATTAGCTCTTGATGAATCCCTACGAACTTTCTTCAAAAGCTCCTTTGTTAATTCTTCTAATCAGGTCCACGACTAGATGATTTATTCCTCTTCCAATTTGCACTATAAAATTGGAAGAAGTTTTGCGTTGGAGATCAAAATTTGAGAGGCGGCTCAACCCAAAAATTCCTTCAAGGTGGCCGAAATATTTGAGAGGATGATGGAAAGGAATTTTCAAAAAATATGATACTAGTTTGGAGGCTAGGGTTTAAGTCTTCTACTTAAATAAAGCTCCATCACCTAATTATCATAAAATAATACATGGGCCTCTTAATTAACATTAATGGGCTTGATTAATTAATTGGACTAGTCCAACTAGTTTAATTAATTAATCTAAGTCTATTAAGAACTTTAATTGTTTAGTATGTTGAACTTGTACTCCTACAAGCCAATTAAACATACTTTCCACTATATTTAATTTAATATTTAATAAACTCAACCTTTGAGCTTAATAAATTAAATACATTATAAATTCAACATTTTAATTTAATATTTAAATTATAAATTCAACTCTTTGAATTTTATGACCTCCAAAATTTAATATTTAATAAAATCAACTTTTGAATTTAATAAATTAAATTATAAAATCTTATAAATTCAACTCCTTGAATTTATTTTCTCAAAATTTAATTATCATAAATTCAACTACTTGAATTTACTATATCATAATATAAATTCAACTTCTTGAATTTATTCTCTCAACGGGAACAAACGATCCAGTACTTGTGTGACCCTCAATGGTTCAGGGATACAGCTAGCCGTGGGTTCACAACTCCTTGTGATTCAGAATAACATTTATTCTTATTCGGGTTACCCTAGTTAGCCTCATTCTTTTCATCAACACCTTGATAAAGAATGTCAGAACTCATTTCTGATTGCACCCATTGGATCATGGTAAGAGCGTCTAGTAGCATCGCCCCATGATCCCCTAGGTATCACTGATAGTGACTACAAGAACCAATCGATTATGATTAACGTGCAGTACGGTCCTTTCATCTCATATATCCCGATCGAATCTGCAACCATTGGTTCATCTAGGGTCGCATATTAATTCGATAACTATGTGATAACTATAATAGTGGCATCGCGTGTACTATTGGAGAACTCTTTCTCCAACGTACATCTCATACTCTGGCCAGAGATTCAATGCACTATTATTACATCAGACCACATAGGATATCCACACCCGTAGGTGAGCGGTGAATCCCTGACTACAATGCACTGGCTCCTATATGTGTCGCAACTGTACCCAACCTCGTCACCTGAAGACTCTCCTGGAGCCGGTAAACGAGTCAAAGCACAGCCCTAGCATATAGAGCCTCAGTGTTGTCCCGGGTCGTAAGGACTAATGGTGTACAATCATAACCATGGACTTATCTTCTCGATGAATGATAACCACTTGGAAAGTCCGAGGGAGGGTTGTTTGGTATAATCATTATATGACTACCCATCTGTATGTTTGGACATCTCTATGCCCTTACCGAGAAACGCGGTACACAACATCACAGATGCTAGTCTCGAGCTCAAGCGACCTTTATCCATGTTTTAGGCGGCTGAATCGACTAGAACGCATTTAGATTATACAGTGTTTACAAATGAGTTTCAACATCGAATTACGATTCATTTGTATTAAAGTATAATCAAGGACTTTATCTATGCTGATTGCATGGGTATACAGATAAAGTAAACTGAAACCATAAAAAGTTAAATTATATTAAAATAAAGATTGTTTATTACACTTGAGTCCATAAATTCCCTAGCCAACCGTTGGCTTGCAGTGCATCTACTCTAACAGGTTATTCGGGCTACATTGACGGACAGGATCCGTAGAGAGCAGGCTATTGATGTTAAGTTGTTAGAGTTGAGAGCTAGAGGAGAGGAGAGAGGTAATTCAGAGTTCGCGACGAATAGAGATGGTTTGGTGACATTTAGAGGCCGTATTTGCATTCTTTCTGGAGATGATATTCGTCGAGATGTCTTGACAGAGGCACATACCGCGCCATACTCGATACATCCAGGCAGCACTAAGATGTATCAGGATCTTCGTAGACTCTATTGGTGGCCAGGTATGAAGAAAGATATTGCCATGTTTATTTCTCAGTGCCTAACTTGTCAGCAGGTGAAGATCGAGCACCAGAGACCTGCTGGGAAATTGTTATCATTGCCGATTCCTCAATGGAAATGAGAGCACATTACGATGGATTTCGTGACTGTCTTCCCAGAACGCAGGAAGGGTTTAACTCTATTCGGGTTATGGTTGATCGATTGACCAAGTCAGCGCATTTTCTTCCAGTCAAGACAACATATTTCATCAACCAGTATGCCGAAGAGTACATAGCAGAGATTGTTAGACTTCATGGTGTTCCTGTGTCGATCGTGTCTCATCGTGATCCTAGATTTACTTCAGAGTTTTGGAAGAGTTTGCACAGAGCTATGGGTACACGGTTAGCATTTAGTACAGCATATCACCCCCAGAGCGATGGTCAATCAGAGAGAGTAATTCAGATTTTAGAGGATATGCTCAGAGCTTGTACTATCGATTATCCTGGTAGCTGGAATTCTAAATTGCCTCTTGTTGAGTTCACGTATAATAATAGCTACCAAGCGACAATTGGCATGGCACCGTATGAAGCACTTTATGGTAGGAAGTGTAGATCTCCCTAGTATTGGGATGAGATTGGTGAGAGAAAGATGCTGGGTCCAGAGTTAGTCCAACAGACTGCTGATGTTGTTGCTGTTATTCGAGAAAGAATGAAGACAGCGCAGTCGAGACAGAAGAGTTATGCTGATGTGCGTCGTAGGCCATTGCAATTTGAGGTTGGCGATCATGTGTTCTTGAAGATAGCACCTCTTAAGGGTTTGATGCGGTTTGGCAAGAAAGGAAAGTTGAGTCCGAAATTTATTGGCCCATTTGAGATCTTGGATAGAGTTGGTGATCGAGCGTACAGGTTAGCCCTACCTCCAGATCTTGACAGAGTTCATAATGGTTTTCACGTCTCTATGCTCAGGAAATATATTGTGAATCCTTCCCATGTTCTTCACCACGAGCCATTGGATTTGACGCCGAATTTGACGTACCAAGAGATTCCGGTTTAGATTCTGGATCGCAAAGTTAAAGTGTTGAGGAACAAAGAGATCGGCATTGTTAAAGTCCTTTGGAGGAATCATTTGATTGAAGAGGCCACATGGGAACCAGAGGATGAGATGAAAGAGAAGTATCCTGAGTTGTTTGCGCAGTGACGTCAATTTCGAGGACGAAATTTCCTCTAAGGAGGGGAAATTGTAATATCCAAGCTTGGTGAACGGTACAGTTTAAGATTTCGTATGTTTATGGATTATTTGGTTAAGATTAAGTTTGATTTAGATGTTAAGAGTTGTGATTATGGGTCATAGTATTGTTGGTTATTATTGTTTTGTGGTATTGTTGATATTAGTTGATGGGTAGTTGTGTTGTATCAGCGTTGCGATTCGATTTCAGTTGCATAGAGTTGTTTTGGCCGAGACCAGACCGCACCCGCGGTGATTTGTGCAGCGCACCCGCGGTCGTCGATTTCAGAAATTTGGTTGAGGTGCCGAAGGCACACCGCACCCGCGGTGAGGTATGTAGCACGCCCGCGGTGCATGAACAGTAGAAGCGTGTTTCGAGAGTGTTTAAATGGATGAGTTGGTCTCATTTTTCTCATTCTTTCCCCTCATTCTCGATTCTTCAGTCCTTGGGAGAGCTAGGGTTCCTTTTCCTTTCTTTGATTCAAGCATCTTGTGGGAGTTTTGAAGTGTGAGCAAGGTTCTTTTGGGTTCAAGGAGCTAAGGTAAGCTTGTGGTATAGTTTATTCTCGGTTTTGGGGTTGGGAGAAATCATGGGTTTGTTGATGGTGTTGGTTTTATGGATTTAATGGTATGAGGTTGTGATTATTGGGTTATTGATGGTGCAAAGTATGGTTTATTGTTGTAAGAATCCAACCAAGGGTATAGATTCAAGGTTCCAAGTGTTGTAAGTGGAATTCATTTTTTTGTGCTCACATGATAATATATGTATTGTGTTTCAATTGTTTTAAAGTGTTATTTCATTTCATTTGATTCATGCTATGTATTAATACACCTTGTTTTATATTAGAGACATTCTTATGTCTCAATTATGTTAAAGGGAATACAAAAGAAAATAGAGTCTTCAAAGTGTTTGTTTTAATGCCAAAGAGAGAATTCAAATGTTTTATTGGATTGATAGATACTTAGTTAGAGATTGCATGCAATTAGTTGATCAACGACCATAGGCTTATATTCCTCAGAGTTATCGATGTATATCGATGGGATATAGGTACAGAGACAGAGTTACTATATAGATATCAATCCAACAGAGAAAAGAGAAGTACCATCGTTATTGTTATTCATTCTATGATATTCATGTTTCAGAGTTGATGGTATTTAATGTTTTCAAAGCCATGTTTTACAGAGTATGGTATATGTACATTGCTATGTAAGAGTTCCACTTGCTGAGTTTTATACTCATTTCAGTTATTTCATGTGATGCAGATAAGAGTGACGAGCCGGGACGTTGATTGAGGCCGGAGTCATATGCATATAGAGACGGAAGAAGGAAAGATTATTTTGATAGTATTTTAGACATGATCATACAAAATTATATTTTGTATTTTGTTGTATCATTTGATTGATCATGTGTATACTTCTGACTATATGGAAATGTATTTTAAACCTTCTTTCCTTCAAGAAAAATTTTAAATTCCGCTGTTATTTTATGAAATCGGGTCCGAACGTTACACGGTGGTTCTTGTGCATGTTTCTCAGTCAATGCAAATACTCTGGCCTGTTGTCTCGGAGGCTGGCTAACTGTCTGGCTTCCTCCTGGCCTTGGCTGTGACTGGGTAGGTGCTGGCTGGAAAGAGTAAACAGCAGATGATCGTCTATCAGGCTGAGCCACTGATCCAGATGATTCTGCTCCCTGGGGTCGTTGGGAACTTCGCTGGGGACAGACTCTGGAAGAATGTCCCTGCTGTCTGCAGATGTTGCAAGTACCAAACACGCCTTGGCATTGATTTGTGGGTTGTATTCCTCCACAAGTTCTACAATAGACCCTGTGTAATTCTGGCTCTGTCGTGAACCACTGGAGCTCGAGGAACTACTTCCTGATTTCTTAAACTGTTTCCCTCAGGCTTTCAGATGGTCCTTCTTCCCACTACTGCTACCACCATTATCAAATCTGGGAGGGGGTTGCTGGAATTGAGCTGGAGGTTGTTGTTTCGGTGCTGGTGTAACATACGAAGCTCATTTTTGCCTAATCAGGCCCGCTTCAGCTCCTTTTGCTCTGTTCAAAGCATCAGCAAAATTATTCGATCTCCCAGTGTTTACCAGTGTAAAAATCTCAGGATTCAGCCCATTAATGAACTGATCAGTCACAGCTTCATCATTCTCAGCAACATGTGGAGTAAAACGTAACAAAGTAGAGAATTTAGCCACGTATTCTTCAATATTCAATTGACCCTGTTTCAGTTTGGCAAACTCTGCACCTTTGTCTTTTCTGTACGACATTGGGAAAAATCGTTGATAAAATTCAGTCTTAAAGATCTTCCAAGTAATGACCGTACCTCGATGCTCCAAAGCTCTCTTGGTCCTGAGCCACCAACGTTTTGCAAAATCATGCAACTGGTGCCCAATCAGTTTTACTCTCCTCTAAGCTGTATAGTCTAATGAATCAAATAACATCTTAATGTCATCAAGCCAACTCTCACAATCAACAGACGTCTCAGTGCCTTTCAGAGTCGGTGGTTTGAACGACTGAAATCTCTTCAACAGTGTTTCCTTCGGTGTCGCTGTAACATCCATCTGATTACCTGAGGTACTACCCTGTTCTGGGGCTCTTCGAGGAGGCATATCTGATTATCAAAAGGGTTAGCAATCAAATCATACAAATCTGTCTCAGTCCTCCTCTGATCATCATACTTCTTATCAAGAATCAGTTCTGATTCATTCTCAATAGTACATGTTTCGAATCAAATCAGATAATCAAGTAACATGTATTTTCTAAAGCAATAAAACATGCTTTCATATCATAGAAGCAAGAAAGGAAACTTAATCTACCCCGCTCACTAGCTTCTATGTCAATCTACAGTTCTGGTTCTATCTCTGTCTCAAGAACCTACTGTCCTGATACCACCTGTTGTGGGGACCCGGGCGCTAATTTATTTCTTAATCATTCTTTGGGATTCAATGGATCAATCAAATAAGTCGGGTCATAAAAAAAAAATTTAATTTGCGCAGCATATAAACAAGTGTACGAATCTATACAATAAGTCATGCTCCATTTTATTTAAATACAAGATCAGGTGCAATGTCTACAACCTAATCAAAGATACAAAACCTACTTGTGATACAATCATATCAACTAAGGTTCAACACTACATATCAAGTATTGAAGACCAAATTTACATCGAAGTCCGGAATCACCACTCTATCTCGCTCTCATCCTCTGCTCGACTTTGATCATGTCCCACCTGTTGTCATGCACACATACAAACACAACACCAGCCGGATAACTCAGGTGAGAATAATTCCCAGTATAAACAATGCATACATGCATTTCATATAAACATATACAAAAGCATATAACACTTATCATTAACATGTATCAAATCTGAAAACATGAAACGATATAAAACTGTAAATCTAGACTCTTAATCTCTTACTCGACTCTTATCTAGTATATGGATCCCGATTCTCGGACGTTGGCACCTTATATCGAATCTCTGTCATAAGAGTCGATCTACTCGTAAGCACATCGATATAACCAAAAATACAGTGTCTTGGCACCTCTGCCAAAGACTTGGCACCTCTGCCAAAGACTCGTTCTCGATGTCTATCTTTTATGCTCTGCTTTTCTATAAATCACTAGAAATAGCATTCACATTCAAGTAATACAAAGGTATAAAAACAATAACAAGCAAGTATGTGGTTTTGGGAAACTCAAATTGAAACTAACTCGAGTCGTATCTGAAAGGGGATCGATTGAGTTGCCCGTAAGCGCAACGGAAGTTTCAAAATTGTTTTTCAAGGGCAAAAACCGAGCACCCTAATCCCATAATGTGTAGCAACTACGAAAAACACGAAATGTCATACATAGGGTGTTTAGAATTTTTACCTATCAATCTTAAAAGATTGATGTTTGGCTCCAACTAAGTGGTAAACAACTTAGCTCTTGAAAGAAGACAAGCTACAAGCTTCTCCTTTGAGCACTCTTTGCTGAAAAATCAAGCCCACCACCAACAAGGTAGATCCCCTCTAATTTTGCACTAGAAAAATTAGAGGATTTTTCTTTGAGAAGAGAGAGAAATCTTCAACAATTGAAGAAGCAAAATGAAGTAGAATAATTCTCTAAATTTCGGCCTTGGTGGAGTAGGAGAGAAGGGGAGACATTTTTCTTGGTTGTGGAAAAATTTAAAGTGTGTCCCAAAAGCATGCATGCCTTTTTGACCCAAAAAAATTGTCTCCGACCCTTCACCTTCCAAACATGCATTTTACTTGGGCTTGTAACAATTACAAGGCCCATCGACTTTTATTTAAATGTCTCAAAAACTTAACATTTATTTGATTTTAATCAAGCACACTAGTTTAATAATTATTTCTAATTGGGCTCTACAAGATCCATTATTGTTTAATTAATTCAACACTTGAATTAATTTAATTTTTTTTACTCTACTAGGTCCACTAGTGTTTAATTAATTAAACACTTGAATTAATTTAATTTAGTCCATAATAATGTTTATGAAAATCACGATTTCCAAATACATTACTCGTTTGGCCAACTTTTTAATTTAGGAACACTTACTCAAATTAAAAGTTACATTTCCCTCATAGAAGTCATACTTCTATTTTTCCTTATGCTTATAAACTCTTTTATAAACCGTTCAACACATTGAACTATTTTTTATTTTCAACGGGATCTAGAAAGCTAGTACTTGTGAGGTTCTCAATGGTTCAATGATACAACTAGCCGTGGGTTCACATCTCCATGTGATTCGGACTAAACATGTCCTTATATGAGCATACCTCAATTGCTCCATTCTTACTTATCAACTCCTTGATAATAAGAACGTCATAACTCAAGTCTGATAATACCCAACCAATCATGTTAAATTAGTGTTACTGTATAGTACGGTCCCTTCAACTCATATATCCCGACCGATTTGACAACTATTGGTATATCGAGAGTTGTCAATGAATCGATACTATGTGTCATGTCGTAGTTGCATCGATGGTGTAATCTATGAAACCCCTTTCATAATTACCACCAACACTCTAATCAGAGATTTCATACTACATACACATAGGATATCCATACCCGAAGGTAAGCGGTGAATCCCCGACTACAATGCATCGACTCCTATATGTTTCGACAAAACACCCAACATTACCACCTGATGACCCCATAAGAGTCGATAAACAAGTCAAAGTTCAATGCTAGCATATAGAGTCTCAATGTTGTCCCGGGTCATAAGGACTAATGGTGTACAACCATAAACTAGGACGTTTTCACTTGATAAGTGAGAACCACTTGGAAAGTCCTTTATGGAGGGTTGTTCAGTGCACTCTACCAGGAGCACCTATCTGCATGCTCGGACATCACAATGTCCCCTACCAATGAATCATGGTACTCACATCGCAGATACTAGTCTCAAACTCGAGCGACCTATATCCTTCTTAGCGGCGGCTGAATCGATTAGGAACCATTTAGAATATACAGTATTCCAAATATGAGTTTCATGATACTCATCATATGAGCATCTCATATTCTTTCTACTATTTGTATATTCAAGGACTTTATCTATGCAACTAGCATGGGTATACAGATAAAGATGTGCCAAAACAATAATTTCAAATATTATTAAAATAAAGATTGCTTATACATAGAGTTTCATTGTGAATACTTGGCCAACAATTGGCTCGATGTGCACCTACTCTAACAGTAGTTGTAACGCTCTGATCCGTTTTCATAAAATAGCAGCGGAAATTAAGATTTTCTTTGAAGGGAGGAAGGATTTAAAATACATTACAATATATAAACAAAAGTTAATACATGATCAATCAAATGATACAACAAAATACAAAATGTCACTTTGATCATGTATATCATAATATCTTTCTTCCTTCCATCTTTCATACATATGACCTCGGCTCCAATCAACGTCCCGGCCCGTCACTCTTATCTGCATCACATGAGTAACTGAAATGAGTATGAAACTCAGCAAGTGGAACTCTTACATAGCAATGTACATATACCATACTCTGTAAAACGTAACTTTGAAAACATTAAAATACCATCAACTCTGAAACACGAATAACATAGCATAATTTAACAATAACGATGGTATTTCTCTTTTCTCTGTTGGATTGATATCTATATAGTATCTCTGTCTTTGTGCCTCTATCCCATCGATATGAATCGATAACTCTGAGGGATATAAGCCTGTGGTCGATGATCAACTTATTGCATGCAATCTCTGACTATGTATCTATCAATCCAATAAAACATTTTGAATTCTCTCTTTGGCATTAAAACATACACTTTGAAGACTAACTTTTCTCTTGTATTCCCTTTGACATGGTTGAGACATAAAATGCCTCTAATATACCACAAGGTGTATTAATACATAGCATGAATCAAATGGAAGGGAATAACACTTTAAAACCATTGAAACACAATACATATATTATCATGTGAGCACAAGGAAATGAATTCCACTTACAACACTTGGAACCTTGAATCTACTCTCTTGGTACACAACCTACAACAATGAACCATAAACTTCACCATCAACATCTCAAAAATCATAAACCCATACCATAAACTTCATAAAGCTAACCCACTCTAAATACACAAGACTTCTCCCAACACCATAAACCAAGAAATAATCAAAGCCACAAGCTTACCTTAGCTCCTTGAACTCAAAATAACCTTGTTCTCTCTTCAATAATCCAACAAGAAGCTTGAATCTAAGAAATAAAAGAATGAAAATGGAACCCTAGCTTCCCTTGAGCTGAAGAAATCGAGGAATGAGGAGAGAAATGAGGGAAAAGTGAACCAACTCATGTATTTAAGCACTTAAATCCAAAAACACGACTTTACTGTTCACAGACCGCGGGTGCGCTCTCCCTTGCACCGCGGGTGCGCTATGCCTTCGGCACCTCATCTAAAAATCTGAAACAGTAGACCGCGGGTGCGCTACATTTTAGAGTGCGGGTGCACTCTGGTCACCGCGGGTGCACTGAACAATAGAGTGCGGGTGCACTCTGGTTACTCTGCGCGCAGCTTCTCCAAAGATCGCCTCCGAAACGCCTCTTCCCTTCATGAGTTAGAAAAATGGTAAACTACAAAGTTGTAGCTCTATGTCTTTTCCTGAACCTCTCCAAATATCAGATCATTTGGAGGTCTGAGTAAAACGTTATGCTAAATCTCTCAACATGTGTCATTGGAGGAACGTCGAAACACACGACACACTTCGGGGCACTTTTGGCTTACCTTCCACAATGATTTGAACAAAATTCAAAATAAGAAAGTTACACCTCTATGTCTTATCTAACCACTCCAATTGGCCTCATAACAATTGGATCAACATACGAATTACCATGAATTAAATCGGAACAATGCTACAACAACTACACAACAACTATAAACAACAATACTATAAACCATATATCACAACTCTTAACATCAAAACTATACATAAACTTAACCAAATAGTCCATAAGCATACAAAATCTTAAACCGTACCGTTCACCAGGATTGGATATTACAATCTCCCCTCCTTAGAGGAATTTCGTCCCCGAAATTGACGTCACTACGCAAACAACTCGGGATACTTCTCTTTCATCTCATCCTCTGGTTCCCACGTGGCTTCTTCAATCAAATGATTCCTCCAAAGGACTTTAACAATGCCGATCTCTTTGTTTCTCAATACTTTAACTTTGCGATCCAAAATCTGGACCAGAATCTCTTGATAAGTCAAATTCGGCGTCAAATCCAATGGCTCGTGGCGAAGAACATGGGAAGAATTTGCAATATATTTCCTAAGCATAGAGACGTGAAAAACATTATGAACTCTGTCAAGATCTGGCGGTGGGGCTAACCTGTAGGCTCGATCACCAACTTTATCCAAAATCTCAAATGGGCCAATAAATCTCGGACTCAACTTTCCTTTCTTGCCAAACCGCAACACACCCTTACGAGGTGCTATCTTCAAGAACACATGATCGCCAACCTCAAACTGCAATGGCCTACGACGCACATCGGCATAACTCTCCTGTCTCGACTGCGCTGTCTTCATTCTTTCTCGGATAACAGCAACAACATCAGCAGTCTGTTGGACTAACTCTGGACCCAGCATCTTCCTCTCACCAATCTCATCCCAATACAAGGGAGATCTACACTTCCTACCATAAAGTGCTTCGTATGGTGCCATGCCAATTGTCGATTGGTAGCTATTATTATACGTGAACTCAACAAGAGGCAATTTGGAATCCCAGCTACCAGGATAATCTATAGTACAAGCTCTGAAAATATCCTCTAAAATTTGAATAACTCTCTCTGACTGACCATCGCTCTGGGGGTGATATGCTGTACTAAATGCTAACCGTGTACCCATAGCTCTGTGCAAACTCTTCCAAAACTCTGAAGTAAATCTAGGATCACGATCAGACACGATCGACACAGGAACACCATGAAGTCTAACAATCTCAGCTACGTACTCTTCGGCATATTGGTTCATGGAATACGTCGTCTTAACTGGCAGAAAATGCGCTGACTTGGTCAACCGATCAACAATAACTCAAATAGAGTTAAAACCTTTCTGCGTTCTGGGAAGACCAGTCACGAAATCCATCGTAATGTGCTACCATTTCCATTGAGGAATCGGCAATGATAACAATGTCCCAGCAGGTCTCTGGTGTTCGATCTTCACCTGCTGACAAGTTAGGCACTGAGAAATAAACATGGCAATATCTTTCTTCATACCTGGCCACCAATAGAGTCTACGAAGATCCTGATACATCTTAGTGCTGCCTGGATGTATCGAGTATGGCGCGGTATGTGCCTCTGTCAAGACGTCTCGCCAAATATTTTCACCAGCAGGAATGCAAATACGGCCTCTAAAAGTCACCAAACCATCTCCATTCGTCGCGAACTCTGAATTACCTCTCTCCTCTACTCTAGCTCTCAATTCTAACAATTGAACATCAATAGCCTGCTCTCCACGGATCCTGTCCGTCAATGTAGCCCGAATAACCAACGCTGAAAAATGAGCAATGGTTCCAGGAACCACCAAACCTATCTCTTCTCGCTGCAAATCTAACAACAACGGCTGCTGAATCATAGAACTCAAAGAAGAACTCGACTTACAGCTCAATGCATCCGCTCCAACATTCGCCTTCCCTGGGTGGTAACTAATAGTCACATCATAGTCTTTGACAAGATCTAACCACCGTCTCTGTCGCATATTGAGTTCTTTCTGCGAAAACAAATACTTTAAACTCTTGTGGTCTGTGAAAATTTCACACTTTTCGCCATACAAATAATGTCTCCAGATTTTCAACGCGAAAACCACAGCTACTAGCTCCAAATCATGCGTAGGATAATTCTTCTCGTAATCCTTCAACTGGCGAGAAGCATAGGCTATAACTTTACCTCGTTGCATCAACACTGCACCGAGGCCCTTCTTCGACGCATCGGTAAAAACAACAAAGTCCTCTGAACCACTAGGCAAAGCAAGTACTGGAGCTGTCGTCAACTTATCTTTCAACTCCTGAAATCCATTTTGGCAATCATTGGACCACTCAAACTTCACAGTCTTCCTCGTCAGATTGGTCAACGGCAGGGCAATCTTGGAAAAATCTGAAATGAAGCGACGATAATAACCCGCCAAACCAAGAAAACTGCGTACCTCTGATACAGTGGTAGGGATAGGCCACTTTTGTATTGCCTCTATTTTCACTGGATCAACAGCTATACCATACTTCGAGACAACATGGCCTAAGAAAGAAATATGCTCCAACCAGAACTCACATTTCTTCAACTTAGCATACAATCTCTTCTCTCTCAGCAACTGAAGAACAACTCTGAGATGCTCTAAATGAAGCTCTCTCGTCTTAGAGGAAATCAAAATGTCATCGATAAAAACAATGACAAAGCTATCCAAATACGGCCTGAACACACGGTTCATAAGATCCATGAATACTGAAGGAGCATTGGTCAGACCAAAAGACATCACAAGAAATTCATAGTGACCGTACCTGGTCCGGAATGCCGTCTTAGGGATATCAAACTCCCTAACCTTCAACTGATAATGGCCAGATCGCAAATCAATCTTCGAGAACACTGTAGCCCCTTGCAGTTGGTCAAAAAGGTCATCTATCCGTGGCAACGGATACTTATTCTTGACAGTCACTTTTTTGATTTCTCTGTAATCAATGCACAGCCGCAAAGACCCATCTTTCTTCTTGACGAAAAGAACCGGAGCTCCCCAAGGCGAAGAACTCGGCCGAATAAAACCTTTATCCAATAGATCTTGCAATTGCGTCTTCAACTCTTTCATCTCTGAAGGGGCCATTCTGTACGGAGCCTTAGAAATAGGAACCGTACCCGGAACTAGATCAATCACAAACTCTACATCTCTGTCCGGCAGTAAACCCGGCACATCATCCTCAAATACATCAGAGAACTCTCTCACAACATCAATATCATCAATATTCAACTTCGCAATTCTATCCATATCAACAATCGAAGCCAAAAATCGATCACAACCTCTAAACAACAACTTCTTAGCCTCAAGACACGAAATAAAAGGAAGGACCAGCGAAGTACCTGCACTGGCGAGCAAACCTTCCCTATTGCCATCATCTGCAAATTTCACCGTCTTAGCAACGCAATCAATCACTTCACGGTAAGTTGATCGCCAATCCATGCCAAGTATAATATCAAACGCAACCATCGGAATAACAATCAAATCAGCATAAACCGCTCGCCCATCGATTTGAACAGAACACGCATACACAATAGACGTCGGGCACAACACATCCCCCGAAGGCAATACAACATTAAAATGGAGGGGAATAACAGAAGAAACTATACCCAAAGATCTCAAAAATAGTTCAGACATAAAAGAATGAGTAGCACCTGTATCAATCAATGTCGTAGCTACTCTGCCTGAAATTAAAATAGTGCTAGAGATCACAGAAAAATCATGGTTTATACCTTCCTTTGTCATGGTAAAGATGCGACCCTTCACCTTCTCTTTACTTGAGCCTCTTGGACAGTCTTTGGCAATATGGCCTGCAGTGCCACAACGGTAACAAGTATGAGCACCAAATCTGCACTCTCCCCGATGATGTCTACAGCACTTGGGACACAATGGCTTCTCAGGATCAGATGGAACTGTCGGTGGTTTAGGACTCGGCTCCAACTTGCCTTTCCCTTTGAAATGGTCCTTTCCTCTATGACTCGAACCCTGACCCCTCTGAGCAACAAACTGCTGCCTCGCCTGTCTCTCTCTGGCAATATCTTTCTCATCTTGCTCGGCCAACAAAGCCTTAGACACAATCTCTTTGAATGTCACCGCCTTCGACATATTGATGTCCCTTCTGATTTCAGCTCGAAGGCCTCTAATAAAATGAGCACCCTTGTCTTTGTCGTTGGATGCAATGTATGGGGCAAACAGACAGCCCTCCTCGAACTTCAGAATATACTAATCAACATTCATACTTCCTTGACGAAGCTCTAAAAATTCAGTCACCTTCCGAGCTCGAAGTGCATCTGGGAAGTACTTGTCATAGAAAAGATCAGTGAACCCTTGCCACTTCAATGCTGGAACATCAACACCTACCTTGGTAGCATTCCACCAAATGCGTGCAGCTTTGACTAACATGAACACTGCACAACTGATTCTGTCCTTATCTTCATAGTTGAGATGATCGAAAATCGCCTCAAGAGCTTTGATCCACTCTACAGCCACCAATGGATCAGTGCTTCCTGCAAATT
>NC_133316.1:8713612-8721704 GCF_012295235.1 Primulina huaijiensis | reverse complement strand
AAAATCATAACACATAAATCAGTAATTATGACACACTAGTGAATACAGATAAAACTCTTCGACTCTTATTCTTTGACTCGACTCATATCTAAGTCTAGGGATCCCGGTGTGAATAAGACGTAACAAGTCTCCCACCTACTCTCCCAATCGTGGTGGCGGTACGTCTTATTCCTAGACTTCAGTCCTGTCTGTATCGAATGTCTACAATCGGAGGAAATCTGCTCCTTTGCGTCGATATCACCGAACGTCTAGCTTGGCAAGTCTGCCAATGACTCTCCTATCTTAAATGCTTGAATTTAAATCTATACACAAAGCATCTACATATAAAAAGATAACAATCTAGTATGTGATTTTGGGAAACTCAAATAAGATCTAATTCGAGTTATATCTCCCCGAATCAACATGAATTATACCTTCTTGTCGTATAATCTTTGTCGTAGTCGAAGTCTCGATGTCGAATATCCTCTTGAAGCTAGTAATGAGAAGAGCAAGAATCTACACTTGGATTGAAAATCGGATGGCCAGATCATGTACAATCACAAATCCAAAGTGAAATGAAGCTTTAGCTATGGAGGTTTCTCTCTCAATTTCTGGCTGCAAATCTCGAAGGAATGAGACTAAGTACACATTATATATGCATGGCTAGGACACATGTTTTATTTTTCACTCAACACGTCGCACCGCGGGTGCGTTCAGCTCACGGCATCCCCATCTAAAAATTCAGAAACAGCGACCGCGGGTGCGGTATGTCTTGGACCGCGGGTGCGGTGACCCTACTGTAATTCTTCACGTTTCATGAGTTACCACCACGGGTGCGGTAGAAACTGGGGCGCGGGGGCGGTGTCCTTTCATGCAAACTTCATAATCTCATCTTATTAACCTACAAGTCTTGGGCATTACATTTCTCCCCCTCTTAGATATGAGTTCGTCCTCGAACTCGCAAGAAAAAAATCAAAGCATGTAAACGAAGCAATATAGTCAAAAGCTGAATAAAAACTCACATCATGAAAATAGCTCGGGATATCTCTGTCTTATCTCTGATTCTGTCTCCCAAGTCGCTTTTTCAGTACCATGACGACTCCACTGAACTTTCACTAATGGAATAGTCTTCGTTCTGAGCTGTTTCTCTTTCCGATCAAGAATCTGAATCGGCTGCTCAACGTAACTCAACGTCTGATCTAACTCGGCTTCTTCAGGCTGAATGACATGAGAACTATCTGGCATATATCTACGCAACATCGATACATGGAAGACGTCATGTATCCCAGATAGAGGAGGAAGAGCAAGTCTATACGCACGATCGCCAATCTTTTCAAGAATCTCGTACGGACCGACGTATCGAGGAGACAACTTCCCACGTTTGCCAAATCTGACCACGCCTCTGAAAGGAGAAATCTTTAAGAATACTCTGTCTCCCTGCTCAAATACTAGCGGTCTACGTCTGATGTTCGCGTACTTCGCTTGTCTATCTTGTGCCGTCTTCATTCGCTTCTGAATTATCTTTACTTTTTCAGTCATCTCACGAATCATATCTGGCCCTAAGTCTGGTACCTCTGAGATGTCATCCCAATACAGCGGAGATCTGCACTTCTTCCCGTATAATGCCTCAAACGGTGCCATCTCAATGCTCGTTTGATAGCTGTTGTTGTACGAGAATTCACAAAGAGCTAGTGAATCTTGCCAACTAGTACCAAAATCTAGTACTACAGCTCTCAGCATATCTTCTAAAGTCTGGATAGTCCGCTCTGACTGTCCGTCTGTCTGGGGATGGTAAGCAGTACTCAAGTGTAAAGTCGTACCTAGAGCCTGCTGTAGACTGTGCCAAAAGTGTGAAGTGAATCGTGGATCACGATCTGATACGATCGACTTCGGCACACCATGTAATCTGACAACCTCTCTGACATATATATCTGCCATCTGATCATGTCGGTATGTCATCTTGTAAGGAATGAAGCATGCTGATTTGGTCAATCTGTCTATCACAACCCAAATCGCATCACAACCCCGAGATGATCGTGGTAACTTCGTAATGAAATCCATGGAAATGTGATCCCATTTCCATTCAGGAATAGCTAAACTCTGAAGTAACCCTCCGGGCTTCTTTCTCTCGGCCTTCACCTGTTGGCAATTCAAGCACTTAGACACAAACTCTGCAATATCTGTCTTCATCTGTTTCCACCAGAATTGTGTCTTCAGATCATTGTACATCTTCCTGCCACCAGGATGAATACTGAACCGACTACAGTGCGCTTCTGACAGTATCTGTTGTTTCAAATCTGAAACATCTGGCACTACAAGACGGTTATTCACATACAAAACATGATCACGTACCTGATACTCAGAAATATGTCCTGATCTGACCATATCAATCGACTTCTGAACACTCTGATCGGTTCTTTGTGCCTCTTTGATGCGAACAATCAAATCTGGTTCACACTGAATAGTGGCAAGTCGCAACGGTCTACTATCTGTATCAAATGCTAATCCAGAAAAGCAACAATCTTCTATCATATTCGAAACACCTATCGTCGACAAGGATAAGGAACATACCTTTCGACTCAAAGCATCCGCTGCTGCATTCGACTTCCCTGGATAATACTTGATCTCGCAATCAAAGTCTTTCAGCAGATCAAGCCATCGTCGCTGTCTCATATTCAACTCTGACTGAGAAAACAGATACTTCAGGCTTTTGTGATCAGAGTAGATCTCAAATTTCTCCCCATACAGATAGTGACGCCAGATCTTCAATGCAAAAACGATAGCCGCCAATTCAAGATCATGAATTGGGTATCGAGTCTCGTGTGGCTTCAACTGTCTCGAAGCATAGGCAATAACATGCTGTCGCTGCATAAGAACACATCCTAACCCTCTGTGAGATGCATCGCAATATACAACGAAATCACCCGTACCTGAAGGTATCGTCAGGACTGGAGCACTAGTCAATCTCTTCTTCAACTCTACGAAGCTCGACTCACATGCTTCTGACCAGATAAAAGGCGCATTCTTCTGAGTCAACTGAGTGATTGGCTTCGCAATACTGGAGAAATCTTTAATAAATCGTCGATAGTACCCTGCTAGACCCATGAAACTGCGTATCTCTGGCACAGAAGTTGGTCTAGGCCAACTAATCACTGCCTCGACTTTGCTCGGATCAACAGAAATACCGTCTCCAGATATGATATGACCCAAGAAGACAACCTGTCTCAGCCAAAACTCACACTTTGACAGTTTAGCATACAGTTGCTCATTTCTTAACGTCTGCAACACAATTCTCAAATGCTCAGCATGATCAGTCTCATTTCTCGAGTAAACCAAAATATCATCTATAAAAACAATCACAAACTCATCCAGATACCTCTGAAAGACACGGTTCATCAGACTCATAAACACCGCTGGCGCATTCGTTAAACCAAAAGGCATGACAATAAACTCGAAATGTCCATACCTGGTTCGGAATGCAGTCTTCGGTATATCTAAATCTCTGACTCGCAGCTGATGATATCCAGATCGCAAGTCGATCTTGGAATAGACAGAGGATCCCTGCAACTGATCAAACAAATCGTCGATGCGAGGCAATGGGTACTTGTTCTTTACTGTTGCCTTGTTCAGTTGCCGGTAATCGATACACAATCTCATCGAACCGTCTTTCTTTCGCACGAATAGCACTGGTGCGCCCCAAGGAGATACACTCGGTCTGATATATCCCTTGGCCAGCAAATCTTCAAGCTGTTCTTTCAATTCTTTCAACTCTATCGGTGCCATTCTATAAGGAGCTCGAGAAATAGGAACCGTACCTGGTACTAGGTCGATGCTAAAATCTACCTCTCTGACTGGAGGCAATCCCGGAATCTCATCGGGGAACACATCTGCAAACTCGCAAACCACTGGCAGATCTGCCAATGCTGGGCTCGATTTCAGTAAATCTACTGAATAGACAAGGAACCCCTCTGCTCCTTTCTGTAGTAATCGAGTCATAGACAATACTGAAATCAAAGGAATCCTAGCTCTAGACCCTTTGCCGTAGAACTTCCACTCTTCAGCCATCTCTGGTCTGAATCTAACAATCTTGTGGAAACAGTCTACTGTCGCTCTGTACTTGGTTAGCATGTCGATACCAATAATGCAATCAAAATCAGATAACCCAAGTACAATACAGTCTAAATCTATCTCATGCCCATCATACTGTAGTAAACATGATCTAACAGATGTCACTGATATCAACCCTGTCCCCAAAGGAGAAGAGATAGACACTACAGTAGACAACGACTCAATAGGCAATGCATATGTCAATGCAAAACGCTCAGATAAGAATGTATGTGATGCACCTGTGTCTATCAGAACATAAGCAGGATAACCGCAAAGCGAACAATTACCTGCTATCACGTCATCAGGGGCATCCTGAGCCTGCTCTTCTGTCAGCGCAAACACTCGAGCCTGCTGTCTGGGAGGTTGGCTCACTGTCTGGACACCTCGAGCTCTGGGATGTGTAGATGCAGGGGCTGGCTGGAATGAATGGACAGATGAAGCTTGCCTCTCAGGCTGAGCTACAGAGTCAGATGCTCCTACACTCTGAGTCTGCTTTGTACCTCTCTGTGGACAGACCCTTGCGAAGTGGCCCTGCTGTCTACAAATGTTGCAGCGACCCATCACGCCCTGACACTGCTCGGTGTCATGTCTACCTCCACAGGAACTACAGTAAACCCCTGTATACTCTGATCTCTGGCCCGACCCTGTCTATCTCGGCCCACTGGAGCTCGACGAACTTCTCCCTGATTTCTTGAACTGCTTCCCCTTCACTTTCAAACTGTCTTTCCTCCCGCTGCTGCTACCACCACTCTCGAATCTGGGAGGTGGTTGCTGATACTGACCCGAGGGCTGGGCTGGTCTACAAGTCTGAGTGGTATAAGAAGTCCTTCGTTGCCTAAGCAACCCGGCTTCTGCTCCCTTCGCCCTGTTCAAGGCATCAGAAAAAGTGTTGGGTCGTCCCGTGTTCACCAAGGTGAATATCTCCGGATTCAGGCATAAACTGATCTGCAACGGCCTCGTCATTCCCAGCAATGTGGGGAGCAAATCTGAGCAATGTGGAGAACTTAGCCACATATTCCTCGATGTTCAGCTGTCCCTGTCTCAGGTTGGCAAATTCAGCACCTTTGTCTTTTCGGTAGGAGACGGGAAAGAATCGCTGATAGAACTCTGTCTTGAACACCTTCCAAGTGACCTCTGTACCACGATGCTCGAAGGCCCTTTTTGTGGTAAGCCACCAATTCTTGGCAACTTCTTGCAGTTGATGCCCAATCAGTTTAACTCGTCATTCGTTGGTATAGTCAAGAGATTCAAATAACATTTCGATGTCATCGAGCCAACTTTCACATTCAACGGAATTTTCTGTGCCCTTCAGTGTCGGTGGTCGGAATGACTGAAACCGCTTTAACAAGGTCTCCATCGGTGTAGAGTCACATCCATCGGATCATTGGATGTACTGCCCTGTTCTGGTGTCCGACCTGCTACTGGTTGCGGTACTCGTCGAGGAGGCATATCTGATTATCAAACGGATTAGTATACAGTCTATACAATCTGTCTCAGTCCTCCTCTGATCATATACCTCTGATCCAGAATCGGTTCTGATTCAGTCTTGGCAAGTAAATGCTGTGATCGACTCAGATAACAATACAACATATCATCGTGAAAGCAATAAATCATGACGTGTGCTAGCATGATATAAGCATGAAGACGACTCGATCTACCCCGCTCACTCTCTTCTATCTCAGTCTATACAGAACCTACAGCTATGATACCACCTGTTGTGGGGACCCGGGCTCTAACTCAATTATCTTTGGGATTAAATGGATCTTTGCTAGAAAATGTGGGTCAAAAATTTGCTTTTAACATAACACACATACATAAAATTTATTTCATTTCATTAAAAGCAAATACATGTCTCGTTTCGTTCATACAATCAAACTAGTGTTTAAAAGTATTAATACATGCCTAATACAACAACTAGTTTCTTCTGCTACGCCCGTGATCACCACGCTATCACCTCTCAATCATCCTCGTCTCGACCCTGATCCTGCCCCACCTGTTGTTATGAACACATACAGACACAACAACAGCCGGAAACTCTAGTGAGAACAAATCCTAGTATAAAACATGTATACATGCATGTCATGCAATTAAATGCAAAATCATAACACATAAATCAGTAATTGTGACACACTAGTGAATACAGATAAAACTCTTCGACTCTTATTCTTGACTCGACTCATATCTAAGTCTAGGGATCCCGGTGTGAATAAGACGTAACAAGTCTCCCACCTCCTCTCCCAATCGTGGTGGCGGTACGTCTTATTCCTAGACTTCGGTCCTGTCTATATCGAGTGTCTACAATCGGAGGAAATCTGCTCCTATGCGTCGATATCACCGAACGTCTAGCTTGGCAAGTCTGCCAATGACTCTCCTATCTTAAATGCTTGAATATAAATCTATAAACAAAGCATCAACATATAAAAAGATAACAATCTAGTATGTGATTTTGGGAAACTCAAATAAGATCTAATTCGAGTTATATCTCCCCGAATCAACATGAATTATACCTTCTTGTCGTATAATCTTTGTCGTAGTCGAAGTCTCGATGTCGAATATCCTCTTGAAGCTAATAATGAGAACAGCAAGAATCTACACTTGGATTGAAAATCGGATGGCCGGATCATGTACAATTACAAATCCAAGGTGAAATGAAGCTTTAGCTATGGAGGTTTCTCTCTCAATTTCTGGCTGCAAATCTCGAAGGAATGAGACTAAGTACACATTATATATGCATGGCTAGGACACATGTTTTATTTTTCACTCAACACGTCGCACCGCGGGTGCGGTAGCTTTTCACCGCGGAGGCGTTCAGCTCACGGCATCCCCATCTAAAAATTCAGAAACAGCGACCGCGGGTGCGGTATGTGTTGGACCGCGGGTGCGGTGACCCTACTGTAATTCTTCACGTTTCATGAGTTACAACCACGGGTGCGGTAGAAACTGGGGCGCGGGGGCGGTGTCCTTTCATGCAAACTTCATAATCTCATCTTATTAACCTAAAAGTCTTGGGCATTACATTTCTCCCCCTCTTAGATATGAGTTCGTCCTCGAACTTGCAAGAAATAAATCAAAGCATGTAAACGAAGCAATATAGTCAAAAGCTGAATAAAAACTCACATCATGAAAATAGCTCGGGATATCTCTGTATTATCTCTGATTCTGTCTCCCAAGTCGCTTCTTCAGTACCATGACGACTCCACTGAACTTTCACTAATGGAATAGTCTTCGTTCTGAGCTGTTTCTCTTTCCGATCAAGAATCTGAATCGGCTGCTCAACGTAACTCAACGTCTGATCTAACTCGGCTTCTTCAGGCTGAATGACATGAGAACTATCTGGCATATATCTACGCAACATCGATACATGGAAGACGTCATGTATCCCAGATAGAGGAGGAAGAGCAAGTCTATACGCACGATCGCCAATCATTTCAAGAATCTCGTACGGACCGACGTATCGAGGAGACAACTTCCCACGTTTGCCAAATCTGACCACGCCTCTGAAAGGAGAAATCTTTAAGAATACTCTGTCTCCCTACTCAAATACTAGCGGTCTACGTCTGATGTTCGCGTACTTCGCTTGTCTATCTTGTTCCGTCTTCATTCGCTTTTGAATTATCTTTACTTTTTCAGTCATCTCACGAATCATATCTGGCCCTAAATCTGGTACCTCTGAGATGTTATCCCAATACAGCGGAGATCTGCACTTCTTCCCGTATAATGCCTCAAACGGTGCCATCTCAATGCTCGTTTGATAGCTGTTGTTGTACGAGAATTCACAAAGAGCTAGTGAATCTTGCCAACTAGTACCAAAATCTAGTACTACAGCTCTCAGCATATCTTCTAAAGTCTGGATAGTCCGCTCTGACTGTCCGTCGGTCTGAGGATGGTAAGCAGTACTCAAGTGTAAAGTCGTACCCAGAGCCTGCTGTGGACTGTGCCAAAAGTGTGAAGTGAATCGTGGATCACGATCTGATACGATCGACTTCGGCACACCATGTAATCTGAC
>NC_133316.1:8708656-8709470 GCF_012295235.1 Primulina huaijiensis | reverse complement strand
TGACACACTAGTGAATACAGATAAAACTCTTCGACTCTTATTCTTTGACTCGACTCATATCTAAGTCTAGGGATCCCGGTGTGAATAAGACGTAACAAGTCTCCCACCTACTCTCCCAATCGTGGTGGCGGTACGTCTTATTCCTAGACTTCGGTCCTGTCTATATCGAGTGTCTACAATCGGAGGAAATCTGCTCCTATGCGTCGATATCACCGAACGTCTAGCTTGGCAAGTCTGCCAATGACTCTCCTATCTTAAATGCTTGAATATAAATCTATAAAAAAAGCATCAACATATAAAAAGATAACAATCTAGTATGTGATTTTGGGAAACTCAAATCAGATCTAATTCGAGTTATATCTCCCCGAATCAACATGAATTATACCTTCCTGTCGTATAATCTTTGTCGTAGTCGAAGTCTCGATGTCGAATGTTCTCTTGAAGCTAGTAATGAGAAGAGCAAGAATCTACACTTGGATTGAAAATCGGATGGCCGGATCATGTACAATCACAAATCCAAGGTGAAATGAAGCTTTAGCTATGGAGGTTTCTCTCTCAATTTCTGGCTGCAAATCTCGAAGGAATGAGACTAAGTACACATTATATATGCATGGCTAGGACACATGTTTTATTTTTCACTCAACACGTCGCACCGCGGGTGCGGTAGCTTTTCACCGCGGGTGCGTTCAGCTCACGGCATCCCCATCTAAAAATTCAGAAACAGCGACCGCGGGTGCGGTATGTCTTGGACCGCGGGTGCGGTGACCCTACTGTAATTCTTCACGTTTCATGAGTTACAACCGCGGGTGCGGTA
>NC_133316.1:8676519-8707848 GCF_012295235.1 Primulina huaijiensis | reverse complement strand
CTATGTATCTATCAATCCAATAAAACATTTGAATTCTCTCTTTGGCATTAAAGCAAACACTTTGAATACTATATTTTCTCTTGTATTCCCTTTGACATGGTTGAGACATAAAATGCTTCTAATATACAACAAGGTGTATTAATACATAGCATGAATCAAATGGAAGGGAATAACACTTTAAAACCATTGAAACACAATACATATATTATCATGTGAGCACAAGAAATGAAATTCCACTTACAACACTTCGAACCTTGAATCTACTCTCTTGGTACACAACCTACAACAATAAACCATAAACTTCACCATCAACATCTCAAAAATCATAAACCCATACCATAAACTTCATAAAGCTAACACACTCTGAATACCCAAGACTTCTCCCAACACCATAAACCAAGAAATAATCAAAGCCACAAGCTTACCTTAGCTCCTTGAACGCAAAACAACATTGTTCTCTCTTCAATAATCCAACAAGAAGCTTGAATCTAAGAAATAAAAAAAAGAAAATGGAACCCTAGCTTCCCTTGAGATGAAGAAATCGAGAATGAGGATAGAAATGAGGGAAAAATGAATCAACTCATGTATTTAAGCACTTAAATCCAAAAACACGACTTTACTGTTCACGGACCGCGGGTGCGCTATCCCTTGCACCGCGGGTGCGCTATGCCTTCGGCACCTCATCCAAAATTCTGAAACAGTAGACCGCGGGTGCGCTACATTTTGGAGTGCGGGTGCACTCTGGTCACCGCGGGTCCACTGAACAATAGAGTGCGGGTGCACTCTGGTTACTCTGCGCACAGCTTCTCCAAAGATCGCCTCCGAAACGTCTCTTCCCTTCATAATTTGGAAAAATGGTAAACTACAAATTGTAGCTCTATGTCTTTTCTTGAACCTCTCCAAATATCAGATCATTTGGAGGTCTGAGTAAAACGTTATGCTAAATCTATCAACATGTGTCACTGGAGGAACGTCGAAACACACGACACACTTCGGGGCACTTTTGGCTTACCTTCCACAATGATTTGAACAAAACTAAAAATAAGAAAGTTACACCTTTATGTCTTATCTAACCACTCCAATTGACCTCATAACAATTGGCTCAACATACGAATTCCCATGAATTAAATCGCAACGATGCTACAACAACTATAAACAACAATACTATAAACCATATATCACAACTCTTAACATCAAAACTATACATAAACTTAACCAAATAGTCCATAAGCATACAAAATCTTAAACCGTACCGTTCACCAGGCTTGGATAATACATCACCAGCTGAGGGTCAGAGATTCTGATATACCGAAGACAGCTTTCAGAACCAGGTATGGACATTATGAGTTTATTGTCATGCTGTTTGGTTTGACGAATGCTCCAGCTGTTTTTATGGGTCTAATGAACCGTGTGTTTCAGAAATATCTCGATGATTTCGTGATTATTTTTATCGATGATATTTTGATTTATTCAAAGAATATGATTGATGATGCTGACCATCTGAGAACTGTATTGAGAACTTTGAGAACTGAGAAGTTATATGCAAAACTGTCGAAATGTGAATTCTGGTTGAGACAGGTTGTATTTCTGGGTCACATCATATCCGGAGATGGTATATCAGTTGATCCCAGTAAGGTTGTGAAAGGGTATCGGTTACGGTGACCGGAAGCGCAACGGAAGTTTAAAATTTTTATTTTTCATAAGAAAATTTCGGCCACCTTGATTTAATGTGTAGCAAATACAAAAAAAACAAAATGTCATACATAGTGTGTTTAGAAAAATACCTATCAACCTCTTGAGGTTGATGATGGCTCCAACTAAGGTGTAAACACCTTAGCTCTTGTATGGCAAGAACTTCTACAAGCTTCCAAAGAGCACTCCTTGCTCTAAAATAAAGCCCACCACCAACTAGGTAGATCCCCTCATATTTTGCACTAGAAAAATATGAGGATTTTTCTTTGAGAAGTGAGTGTTTTCTCCAACCATTGAAGAACAAAAAAATGGAGAGAATGAATAGTATTTTCGGCCACTATTCATGCTAGGAGAGAAGGAGAGACATTTTTTTGGTTGTGGGAAAAGTTAAAGTAAAAAAGTTGCATGCCAAGCCTTGGTTATACAAAAAGTTGTCTCCCAACCTTTCACCTCCCATGCATGCAAGTTTTATTTGATTTTTAACAATTAAAAATCCATGGACTTATTTTTAATTATCTCAAACATATTTGAGACTAATTAAACATTACTTGAATTTACTCAAGTCCCACTAGTTAAATAATTATTTAAATTGAGCTCTACAAGACTCAATATGATTTAATTAATTCAACACTTGAATTAATTTAATTATTTGGACTCTACTAGGTCCACTAGTGTTTAATTAATTCAACACTTGAATTAATTTAATTTAGTCCATAATAATGTTTATGAAAATCACAATTTTCAAATACATTATTCACTTGGCCAAATTTTAATTTAGGAACACTTCCATAAATTAAAATTTACATTTCTCTCATAGAAGTCATACTTCTATTTTTCCTTACGCCTATAAACTCATTTATAAGCCGTTCAACACATTGAACTATTTTCTCCTTTATAGAAGTCATACTTCTAATTTTCCTTACGCTTATAAACTCCTTTATAAGCCGTTCAACACATTGAACTATTTTACTTCTCAACGGGATCTAGAAAGCTAGTACTTGTGTGGCCCTCAATGGTTCATTGATACAACTAGCCGTGGGTTCACATCTCCATGTGATTCGGACTAAACATGTCCTTATATGAGCATACCCCAATTGCTCCATTCTTATTTATCAACTCCTTGATAATAAGAACGTCAGAACTCAAGTCTGATAGTACCCAACCAATCATGTTAAACGCCTAGCAGCATCGCTTACATGATTCCCTAGGTATCAAATGATAGTGCCTGCAAGAACCATTCAATTATGGTTAGCGTACAGTACGGTCCCTTCAACTCATATATCCCGACCGATTCGACAACCATTGGTTTATCGAGAGTTGTCAATGAATCGATACTATGTGTCATGTCGTAGTTGCATCGATGGTGTAATCTATGAAACCCCTTTCATAATTACCACCATACTCTGATCAGAGATTTCAAACTACATATACATGAAAAACACATAGGATATCCATACCCGTAGGTAAGCGGTGAATCCCCGACTACAATGCATCGACTCCTATATGTTTCGACAGAACACCCAACCTTGCCACCTGATGACCCCATGAGAGTCGGTAAACAAGTCAAAGTGTAATTCTAGCACATAGAGTCTCAATGTTGTCCCGGGTCATAAGGACTAATGGTGTACAACCATAAACTAGGACTTTTCCACTCGATAAGTGAGAACCACTTGGAAAGTCCTTTAATGGAGGGTTGTTCAGTGCACTCTACCAGGAGCACCTATCTGCATGCTCGGACATCACAATGTCCCCTACCAATGAAACATGGTACTCACATCGCAGATACTAGTCTCAAGCTCGAGCGGCCTATATCCTTCTTAGCGGCGGCTGAATCGACTAGGAACCGTTTAGAATATACTGTATTCCAAATATGAGTTTCATGATACTCATCATATGAGCATCTCATATTCTTTCTACTATTTGTATATTCAAGGGCTTTATCTATGCAACTAGCATGGGTATATAGATAAAGATGTGCCAAAACAATAATTTCAAATATTATTAAAATAAAGATTGCTTATACATAGAGTTTCATTCTGAACACTCGGCCAACACTTGGCTCGACGTGCACCTACTCTAACAGGTTGAGGCAGTGATCAGTTGGCCGAGACCGACATCACTGCCAGAAATTCGCAATTTTATGGGTTTGGCAGGGTATTACCGTCGATTTATTAAAGATTTCTCAAGTATTGCTAAACCTATTACGCAGTTGACTCAGAAAAATGCACCTTTTGTTTGGTTAGAGGCATGTGAGTCTAGCTTCTTAGAGTTGAAGAAGAGATTGACCAGTGCTCCTGTATTTACGATCCCTTCAGGTGCTGGTGATTTCGTTGTATATTGTGATGCATCTCACAGAGGATTGGGTTGTGTGTTAATGCAGCGTGGGCATGTCATTGCTTATGCCTCGAGACAGTTGAAACCACATGAAACATGTTACCCAATTCATGATCTTGAATTGGCGGCCATTGTATTTGCACTGAAGATATGGCGACACTATCTCTACGGTGAGAAGTTTGAAATCTACTCTGATCACAAGAGCTTGAAATACCTATTTTCACAGTCGGAATTGAACATGAGACAGCGTAGATGGCTCGATTTATTGAAAGATTTCGATTGTAAAATCAAATACTACCCAGGGAAGTCTAATGCAGTAGCGGATGCCTTGAGTCGAAAGGTATGTGCTCTATCCTTATCGACGATAGGTGTTTCGAATTTAATTGAAGATTGTTGTTTGTCTGGAATAGCATTTGGCACAGATAGTAGACCATTGCTACTTGCTACGATTCAAATGGAACCTGATTTGATTGTTCGCATTAAAGAAGCACAGAAAAATGATCAGAATGTTTAGAAGTCGATTGAGATGGTCAGATCCGGACATCATTCAGAGTATCAGGTACATGATCATGTTTTATATGTGAATAACTGTCTTGTCGTGCCAGATATGTCAGATTTGAAACACCAGATATTATAAGAAGCGCACTGTAGTCGGTTCAGTATTCATCCTTGTGGCAGAAAGATGTAAAACGATCTAAAGATACAGTTTTGGTGGAAAGAGATGAAATCAGATATTGCAGAATTTATATCTAAGTGTTTGAATTGCCAACAAATGAAGGCTGAGAGAAAGAAACCCGGAGGTTTACTTCATAGTTTATTTATTCTTGAATGGAAATGGGATCACATTTCCATGGATTTTGTTACGAGGTTCCCACGATCATCCCGAGGCTGTGATGCGATTTGGGTCGTGATCGACAGATTGACCAAATCCGCATGCTTTATTCCGTACAGAATGACGTACCGACATGATCAGATGGCAGAGATATATGTCAGAGAGGTGGTTAGATTGCATGGTGTGCCAAAGTCGATCGTATCAGATCGTGATCCACGATATACTTCACGATTTTGGCATAGTCTGCAGCAGGCTTTAGGTACGACATTGCACCTTAGTACTACTTACCATCACCAGACAGACGGACACTCAGAGCGTACTATCCAGACCCTAGAGGATATTCTAAGGGCTGTAATGCTAAATTTTGGTACTGGTTGGCAAGATTCACTCCCTCTTTGTGAATTCTCGTAAACAACAGCTATCAGACGAGCATCGAGATGGCACCGATTGAGGCTCTATATGGAAAGAAGTGCAGATCTCCGCTGTATTGGGATGACGTCTCAGAAGTACCAGAGCTTGGGCCTGATATGATCCGAGAGATGACTGATAAAGTAAGACTGATCCAGAAAAGAATGAAGACAGATCAGGATAGATAAGCCAAGTATGCGAATGTACGTCGTCGACCGTTAGTGTTTTAACAGGGAGACAGAGTATTCCTGAAGATCTCTCCTTTCAGAGGTGTTGTCAGATTTGGTAAACACGGTAAATTGTCTCCTAGATACATCGGTCCGTACGAAATTCTTGAAAAGATTGGCGATCGTGCATATCGACTTGCTCTTCCTCTTTCTATATCTGGGATACATGATGTCTCCCATGTATCGATGCTGCGTAAATATATGCCTGATGCTTATCATGCCATTCAGCCTGATGAAGCCGAGCTTGACGACACTTTGAGTTATATTGAACAGCCAATTCAGATTCTTGATTGGAAAGACAAACAGCTCAGAAGGAAGACTATTCCGCTGGTGAAAGTCCAGTGGAGTCGTCATGGCACTGAAGAAGCGACCTGGGAGACAGAATCAGAGCTGAGACAGAAATATCTAGAGTTATTTTCATGACGTGAGTATTTATTTGGCTTTTGAGTGTATTGTTTCCTTTACAAGCTTTGATTGATTGCCTGAGATTTCGGGCATGAAATCATATCTTAGAGGGGGAGAAATGTAATGCCCGAGATTTTATCCTGTTAATCTGAGATGAGTATTTGTTTGATTGATATGATTATAGACAGAGTACGTCGAGATTGGATTGGAATTGTTGAGTTGTGAATAAGTGCGAGGACAGAAGGTCTCGCGCATATGCGCGGCTGGTGGGCGCGCAGATGCGCGAGCTGTGCGGTTCCAAGAAGTCCTGATGCGAAGACCTCGCGCATGTGCGCGAGCTAAGGCACGCATATGCGCGGGGCAATCGATTTTAAAATGTGCCGAGACGAAGGTCTCGCGCGCATATGCGTGAGCAGCTTGACTTGCCATGCGCCGAGACAGAATGTCTCGCGCATATGCGCCGAGGGAGGTCGTGCATATGCGCGAGACGTGCAGACCAAAGAATAAGCCATGTGTCCTTGCCATGCATACTTAATGTGTATTGTTTTCATTTCCTTCATTCCTCAGCAGCAATCACGGAGAGAAGCTTCAAAATTCCTTCAAGTTTCATCATAGCTTAGATTTTGAATTGTGAAAGATCTAGCCGTCCGATTATCGATCCGAGTTGAGATTCTTACTCCACTCGACAAGGGCTTCGAAAGGTTATATGTTTTATTACTTTCTAGCATGTTTTGATATTTATGTGTTGGAGAAATCAATATATGCTTGATAATATATGTTGTTGAGATGATGGGGCACATATACTAGATTGTTATTAATTTGATACGGTTATGCCTTGTCTATTGAATTATAGAAATGTACATGAGATAGGTAAGCCTTGGTAGAATTGCCAAGTACTAGATGTTCGGTGATATCGATGGGCGTAGGAGAAGATCAACTCCTATTGTAGATATTCGATACAGATAGGACTGAAGTCTGGGAATAGGATGTACCGCCACCCCGATTGGGAGAGTAGGTGGGAGATTGTTACGTCTTATTCACACCAGAATCCCTAGACTTAGATATGAGTCGAGTCAAAGAATAAGAGTCAAAGAGTTTTATTCGTATTCACTAATGTATCATAAATACTGATTTATGTTTTATTATCTTGTGTTTATTTGCATGACATGCATGTATACATGTTTTATACTGGGATTTGTTCTCACCGGAGTTTTCGGCTATTGTTGTGTCTCTATGTGTGCATGACAACAGGTGGGGCAGGATCAGGGTCACGACGAGGATGACTGAGATTGGATAGCGTGGTGACTTCGGGCGTAGAAGAGGAACTAGTAGTTTTACATTTGATATGTAGTGTGTTATAAACACTAGTTTGTATAAACATGTAATGGAAGAAAACATGTGTAACACCCTTACTCTATACTCAGCATAATTGCCATAATCAAAATAAGGTTTGAATGATATAACTATAGTATAAAGCAAATCAAACAAGAGGCATCACTTTGACCGTTTATAAAACTTTTGCATGATGTCCCTATATATTGTATACACCAAAAACTCAAGCTATACTATTTGTACACACTTATAAACATATTCTCATATACAAACATACTTTGTATCATCATACATAACATGGAACTTGTTTCAAACCCTGACATAAAATTTACTACAATACATATGCGGAAGCTATACAATAAGATATCCCGGTTCTTGTCGAGGTAAGGCACGTCACAAGCATCCATTGGCGAACCGGCATCCTACGTCTCTCCACTACCTGATCCTGTAATACATGAGCTACGTGAGTTTATAAAACTCAATAAGTTTGCACTTGTACGTATCAATATGCGTCGAAGGAACATACATATCAAGTCTTGACAACAATGGATCTTTAAACCATGTCATATCATAGCATATATTCATGTTCATTTTTGTATTTGAGCCTCATTAGTTGACCTGTACTACCGTGCTTGCTTTATTATATAGATACTACTGTGTTGGACGTCAGGGAGCAACCTTTGGTAACCCCACGTCCCATGAACATATATTGGCCAATAGGTTTGGTGGACTTAAAAACACCCATGATGTCAACAAGCTCTATATCATGTAAAAATCAATTTTTTTTTTTCATGTTCATGTTCATAACATAGCACCCATCATCAATATTCATGAGTTTCTTACATATTAAATACATAACAATGGAATATGGTGCTATTTTTTCATCAACAAGATACTAACAATGTACATATAGCAATAATCAATGAGAAGTATTTGAAATCATAATATTACTCATGTATTACTTCAAGAACATTCCATCTTTCTATCCAAGCTTAGGAACACTGGTTTGAGACGATGTTTCTCGTTCTTATGCTGTCAAACATATCAATAATCCATCACTATGTATATACTAGGTGAAAATCACTCTTCTACATGTACAATAACTAAAAGATAAGAAAACTTACACCCTTATGAAGTTCTTGTGATGGGGAACAAAGTTCTAACTTCAAAACTTTGAAATGAATGAAGAAGAAAGCTTTGGAGGAAGATTTCTATAGATTTCTTTCGTGTCTTGCTGTGAAGGGAAAGGAAAGAACTGATAAAATGGCTTAGAAAATCGATACTTATCTTTTCTCATGCAAGGCGGCGCTCGGGCGGTCATTTTCTACCGCCCGAGCGCGGAATGTTCTGTAAAAATACTAGGCTTGAAATGCACCGGCTCTCGGGCGGTCATTTTCTACCGCTCGAGCGCCACCTGTTCTGCCTCTGCGCACTACTTCATCAAAGATCGCTCCAGAAACGTATCTTTCAATCATAATCTGAAAACGTAGTAAACATGAAAGTTGTAGTCCTATGTCTTGGCTTGAATCTCCAATTGGTTTCAGGTAATTTGGAGGTATGAGTAAAAAGTTATGCTCAATCTCCTAACATGTGTCAGTGAGGGAATGACGGTATACACGACACACTTCGGGACACTTTTGGCTTGTCTTCCACAATGATTTGGACAAAACCCGAAACATGAAAGTTGTTGAATTATATCTTAGATTTGTAATGGTTATGGCCTCACTCAATTTGGATAAATATTCAAATCATTATGCTAAAACTCGTAAAAACTACCACAATTTCATCTCATTTCCTATCAACTTCATAACACTACTTCTTCCTACACATCTTACTATAACTAGTTAGACATATTTTCATTCTCAATACACCATGAACAATATAAAAGTCATGTTTGTTCTCAATATTGATACCTCAATCAATATGTAAAACATAATGAGCTAAATAACTATCTACAATGACATAAACGTATTACTAATCATTTGTACGAGTAACCGGGCATTACAACATGTACTTACTGTTGTTGAAATAAAATAGAGATATCACTTGTATATGATTATACACAAATGTTTTGATGTTAAAAGCAAAAATTTTGACCCACATTTTCTAGCAAAGATCCACTTAATCCCAAAGATAATTGAGTTAGAGCCCGGATCCCTACAAAACCAGACACTTCATCCCCTTCTTTCACAAGAAACTCCTTCGTTCTTTACCTTTATAAACTTAAAAGTAAAAGAGAGTCGGCATTAGAGGTCTTAAGTAGAGTGAGATTGAGAAGGCTCTGTAGCCAGAACAGATAGATTCAAGGGCTCGAATAGATTTATTTTAGAACTAGTTTCAAAGGTTGGATTGACCCTTAGGCGAGTTCAGTTTCAGTGAGCTGAGGGTACTTCGCTAGCTGTGATGATAGGAGTTTCGGGCTTAGGCGATTCTGTTGCTTACTATTTTTTCTACAAAAAAGGGAGAGTTAATGCTGCCATTGAATCTGTTGAGTTTGGTTATAAATCGCATAATAATAATAGTTGAAACTCCGATTCCATTGAGTCCTCCTACCATGCCCACTCTTCACTCATGTTTTTATGTAAACAAGTGGTAGTAGGGAAACTTCATGATGTAGTTCCTTCTAGTTTCGACTTTCATCGATCTTGCCTTGGTCTTTAGCTTAGCCATAAAAAGGAGAATGTTTCAAAACGAAAGGTAAGACAGTCATCTCACATGCTAGGCCCACAGCCTATTCCTGATCTTGAATAGCCGTAGTCGTAATAAACAAGTGTCTTGCGAACCTTTCCTAGTTAGAGTTTGCTTTGGATCACTTTCCCTTGGCTCCGGTTGACCTATGCTATGTTCTTTCTTTCCTCATGAGGCGTGGATGCAGCATTGCCGGTCTGACTTACCTTTTTTACCGAATTATATTCTTGTAACTTTTCATATCTTATCACCTTATCCGCTGTTGGTGCTTTAGTTTTCTTTTTTTTTTTTAGTATGGTAAGGGCGAAAATGACAACAGAAGTTTCAAAAATTATTTTACAACAAGAAAACCGAGCACCTCTACTAGTTGTGTGTAGCAAATAAAATAACACAAAATATGTCATACATAGTGTGTTTAAAGAAATATACCTATCAATCTTAAAAGATTGATTGTGGCACCAACTTAGTTGTCAAACAACTAAGCTCTTCAAGGGATGACAATCTACAAGCCTCTTTTGAGCACTCCTTGCTCAAAATAAAGCCCACCACTAACAAGCTAGTTCCTCTCTAATTTTGCACTAGAAAAATTAGAGGATTTTTCTTTGAGAAGTGTTTTCTTTCCTCAACAATTGAAGAAGAAAATTGAGAGAAATTTTTTGCTAAAATTTCGGCCAAGTTGAAGTGGAGAGAAGGGGAGAAAAATTTCTTGGTTTGGCAAAACGTTAAAGTGAAAAAGTTGCATGTGCATGTCATGCCATTAACTCAAAAGTTACATCTAACCTTTCATCTCCCAAGCATGCAATTCTATTTGTACTTGCAACAATTACAAGGCCCATTGACTTTTATTTAAATGTCTCAAACACATTTGAGACCATTTAAATTTTACTTGATTTTACTCAAGCCTACTAGTTTAATAATTAATTCTAATTCGGCTCTACAAGGCCCAATGTTGTTTAATTAATTCAACACTTAAATTAATTTAATTATTTGGACTCTAGTCCATAATTATGTTTATAAAAATCACAATTTTCAAATACATTATTTAATTGACCAACTTTTAATTTAGGAACACTTCCATAAATTAAAAGTTACATTCTTCTTATCGAAGTCATACTTCTATTTTTTTCTTTACGCTTATAAACTCCTTTATAAGCCGTTCAACACATTGAACCATTTTACTTCGCAACGAGATCTAGAAATCTAGTACTTGTGTGGCCCTCAATGGTTCATTGATACAACTAGCAGTGGGTACACATCTCCATGTGATTCGGGACTAAACATGTCCTTATATGAGCATACCCCAATTGCTCCATTCTTACTTATCAACTCCTTGATAAAAAGAATGTCAGAACTCAAGTCCGATAGTACCCAACCAATCATGTTAAACGCCTAGCAGCATCACTTACATGATTCCCTAGTTATCAAGTGAAAGTGCCTGCAAGAACCATTCAATTATGGTTAGCATATAGTACGGTCCCTTCATCTCATATAGCCCGACCGATTCAACAACTATTCGTATATCGAGTGCTGTCAAAGAATCGATACTTTGTGTCTTGTCGTAGTTGCATCGATGGTGTAATCTATGAAACCTCTTTCATAATTACCACCAACACTCTGATCAGAGATTTCATACTACATACACATAGGATATCCATACCCGAAGGTAAGCGGTGAATCCCTGACTACAATGCATCGAATCCTATAGGTTTCGACAGAACACCCAACCTTGCCACCTGATGACCCCATATGAGTCAATAAACAAGTCAAAGTGTAATGCTAGCACATAGAGTCTCAATGTTGTCCCGGGTCATAAGGACTAATGGTGTACAACCATAAACTAGGACGTTTCCACTCGATAAGTGAGAACCACTTTGAAAGTCCTTTATGGAGGGTTGTTCAGTGCACTCTACCAGGAGCACCTATCTGCATGCTTAGACATCACAATGTCCCCTACCAATGAAACATGGTACTCTCATCGCAGATACTAGTCCCAAAATCGAGAGGCCTATATCCTTCTTAGCGGCGGCTGAATCGACTAGGAACTGTTTAGAAGATACAGTATTCCGAATATGAGTGTCATGAAACTCAACATATGAGCATCTCATATCCTTTCTACTATTTGTATATTCAAGGACTTTATCTATGAAACTAGCATGGGTATACAGATAAAGATGTGGCAAAACAATAATTTCAAATATTATTAAAATAAAGATTGTTCATACATAGAGTTTCATTGTGAACACTCGGCCAACACTTGGCTCGACGGGCACATACCATAACGATCTCCCACTTGCACTAGAGCCAACTACCCATATGCTTCAAACCCATCGATTCGCGATGCTTCTCGAATAATGGTCCAGGTAAATGCTTTGTTAGTGGATCAGCGACATTATCTGCGGAGCCCACTTTGTCAATCGACACTTCTCCTCTTTCCACAATCTCTCGGAGGATGTGGTACTTTCTCAATACGTGTTTGGATTTCTGATGAGACCTTGGCTCCTTTGCTTGAGCTATAGCTCCCGTGTTGTCAGAAAACACCGGGACCGGAGCAACTCCATTAGGAAAGACGCCCAAATCTTTGACGAAATTCCTTATCCAAACATCCTCCTTTGCTGCAGCTGATGCAGCAAGGTATTCGGCCTCAGTGGTTGAATCCGCAGTACTGTCTTATTTGGAACTCTTCCAAGAGAAAGCAGCACCATTGAGCATTAATACAAACCAGAGGTTGACTTCGAATCATCGATATCGCTTTGGAAGCTAGAGTCGGTATAGCCTTCCAATTTCAGTTCTCCACCCCCATAGACCAAGAACAACTTATTGGTCCTTCTCAAATACTTGAGGATGTCTTTCACAACTTTCTAGTGTGGAGGACCAGGGTTCGATTGATATATACTCAATACACTTAGTGAAAAAACCACGTCAGGACGTGTAGATATCTTCCCATACATGATGCTACCAATTGCAGATGCATAAAAAATGCTTGTCATCGCCGCTATCTCTGCATCAGTCTTGGGAAACATAGATTTGGATAGGTACACGCCATGACACATTGGTGGATGTCCTCTCTTAGACTCATCCATCGAGAACCGCTTCACGATGGTATCAATGTAGGTGGACTGGGTGAGCCTAAGCAATCTTCTTGATCTAACTCTATAGATCTTTATTCCCAATACAAAAGATGCTTCACCCAAGTCATGCATCGAGAACTTACTCACTAACCATATTTTAGTTGATTGCAACATCCCTACATCATTCCCAATGAGTAGAATGTCATCAACATAAAGTACTAGGAATGTCACAGTACTCCCACTGACCTTCTTATACACAAAGGGTCCTCAGGATTCTTAATAAAATCAAACTCTTTGATTGTACTGTCGAATATGAGGTTCCAACTCCTTGATGCCTGCTTTAGACCATAAATAGATCTATGAAGTTTGCATACCATATGCTCACTTCCGATAGATGTAAATCCTTCGGGTTGAGACATGTAAATCTCTTACTTAATATTACCATTAAGAAAGGCTATCTTGACATCTATCTGCCATATCTCATAATCATACGATGCAACTATGGCTAGGAATATCCTTATAGACTTGAACATTGCAACCAGAGAAAAGGTTTTCTCAAAGTCAACTCCTTGTCCGTAGAGCCCAAATTCAGTACACGTATAACCATGCAATTATTTAATTATTTAAAACATTTATTTAATTTTTAAAAATGAGTTTTAGCCATTTATAATTTATTTAAATGCATTATTTTAAATTAATTATGTTTATGTGATGCACGTTAAAATGTTTTTCGAGTTTCATGCTTCAGGCGATTATTTGAGACGGGATCGAGGAAAAGACCGGCGACGATTTTTGGCAAATTTTTAATGCGGTATTTTATTTTTAGTTGAGGATGGGGCATTTTAAAAGATTTATTTAGTGATAAGCATTTTTTTAAGCCTAAATTATGTATTTAGTGATTCTAGAATTTTTAAAGCTTTTAAAGTTAGCATTGTGTATTTTTTTTGTTAATTAGGGGATTAACTTTTAAATAACATTTTTAATTATCATTAAGCAAATTAAATGTCCCTAATTAAAACACACACACACACGTTTTCACCACTAACACACTTTTACACACACACACCACACGACATAGCACACACACACAAAATTCATTCAAGTTTTATTTTTTTTTTTAGAAGAGAAACTTATGGTTCTAGAAGGGAGAGCAGCCGCCCCATTTCCTTCAGCATTCAAGCCAATTTTCGTGAGTCTCGGATCAAGCCTCACTCCGTTTCCGCTTCGGTATCGTCGGTTCGGTAAAATTTTCATATCAAAGGCACATATCTTCTTTCGTTTATGCATCGATCTTGTCATATTATGCGTTGTGTTGTTATTTATGCGTAAAAATACATGTGTGATGTGTAAGAGTTTGAGCAATGATGCTTGGATCAATTTTTAAACGGTTTTTGGATCACAAATCACGTTTTTACTGTCTTTTCAAAAACTGCGATTTTTTGGTCTTTATTTTCAAAAAACTTTCAACATGTGTAGAACTTTTGATACCTTCAATTTGACAGTAAATTCGAATTATTTGGATAAAAATTGAGTGAGTTATGATCATTTTCGTGGGACTGCTCAAACTACGTTTTCATAAAATTATGATATTGATGCATTCTTGATGTTTTATTGTTGCAGGCTTAGTTGGGGATCGACGGGTGATCGTTGCTGTGTATATGTATATTGTTAATGATGTTGGAATGGTTATTGATGTTTCGTTTCATGTCGTTAGGCACATGGGAGAATGAGTAGTCGTGAAAACCATATTGTTGTCAAGGATCGTGTTTACGGGTTTATTCTGCACTTGTGATGCGTGGTTGTTTTGGGGCAATTGTATAAGCTTAAGTCAATGTAGTAGCAACCTAAGAAGGGTCTCGAGGTGTCGAATCATATTCCGTACAATCGAGTTTTGAACGTTAAGCAGCTCACGTACAGAAATTCGTGGGCTTTTTCTGACCGCGGGTACACGGACCCTTACACGGGGTCCGTGCCTTTGTTTCCTTCCTGGTGTCAAATTTTCAAGCCTACACGGACCCTGACACGGGGTCCGTGCCTTTCCCTCTTTTTTGTGTCTTTTTACAGTATGTACACAGACCCAGGCACGGGGTCCGTGCCTTTCCTCTTCTACACGACACACTTCATAGTACCTACACGGACCTGTGCACGGACCCAGGCACGGGGTCCGTGTATCTCACTTTTTGGAAAATGTTATTGAGTACTTTGAGGATTTATGCCAAGGTTTAGTACGATGATTAAAAGAGATGAAGTCTCGAGTGAAATAGAATGTCATAAGCTATTTAATCACTTTGGTGGTGAGCTCGAATACCTACGTCTAAGTTATGCAAGTTAAGTATTTAAACTCATGTTATTACGTTGCAGCAGTGGCCCCAAAGGAGATCCAACGAATTCCTCAACGCCAAGTAAGTATGTTTACGTGCAAAGAAAATATTTTTAAGTTTTTGAGTTATGCTAAATGTCTTGTGACCAAATTATGTATGGGGTTGGAAAGCGGTAAAGCATGACCAGGTACCAACCCACCCCGTTAAAGCATGAAGGGGTTTAGATCAGGACTGGAAAGCGTTAAACCATGAACGGGGACCAATCCACCCTTTAAAGCATGAACGGGGATCTCATGTAGGTGGTAGTGGATCTTCCCTGTCAGCCCAGTACTGTGATTTAGTCTGATCAGGCGATTATGTTATGGGTCACTTGCTTTGAAACATGCATCTACGCAAAATTATGTTAAGTATGCTCCAGTAGGTATGAAGCAATCATGTTTATGAAAGGTTCTACGTTGATAGCACGTCTAAATATGTATGTACGTTCGTGTTTTGATGCATGTTCAGTTTCAGTATGTACGTTCTATTTTAAAGTTGCATGTGGTTTTATTACGTATTACTCGTTACTTCCAGTTTATGCGTGTTGAGTCTATAGACTCACTAGACTTGATCGTTGCAGGTGAGAATGATTAGGAGACGAGGGGTAGGGACCAAGGAGCAGGCTTGGACTGAGAAGAAGGCTAGACCCGAGGACCGCCCAAGTTTTTAATAATTATGAAACGATCAAATACTCTGATTTATGTCTGGTTATGAGATTTTGAACAAATACTTTTGGCAAATTTTATTTTGAGATCTTTTGTTACAACTGTTGTGGATTGAACAGTTGTTTTTATCAAATTTTGAATGTTCGCGATTTATTTAAGAAAATTTTTAATTTTTCCGCAAACTTTAAATAGTTTAAAAGTACGGTATACAGTTGGTATCAGAGCGGCGTTCTTATAAAGGGTTACGCCTACTGCCAGTTGCAAGAAGCTCACGAAGTCACACCTCAAGTGATGCGAACACGGATGGTCAAGTTCCAAGGAAAACGTGGGATCCTTAAGAGTTGCCGGAGGGACCAATCACTAGAGGACGGCTAAAGAAATTCAAAGAGGCACTACAAGGGCTTATGAGCAATGAAGAAGGAATTACATGCAAGGTGCAGAGTGCTGAAGAATTCTTGATGCATGGGAGTAAGTTTGGGAGTCATAAGAACACCATTCAAGTGATGAATTAAGAAAACGTCCAGAATGCTCCGCACCCGAGCGGTAAAATACTACCACCCGAGCGTTAAATGTACTGCCCAAGAGTTGATTTCGAGAACACTCGGCGCCCGAGAGGTCATTTTCTACCGCTAGAGCGCGAATAGTCCATTACCCTCGGCGCTCGAGCGGTAATATCCTACCGCCCGAGCGCGAGTCAGATGCGAGAAAATCTTTAGTTTCCTAGTTAGAGTTTAATTGATCTTGGTAACTTGATTTTGAGAATCTTTAGATTCTACACAATATTATGGACGAAATTTTACACACAAGACACATTATCATTGATTGAATATAAAACTTTTGAGATTTTTCTCTCAACTTTTTCAAGTCTTTTGCTTTGTTTTCATCAAAAATAAAACTTATCAAGATTCGTTCTTGTGACGTTTGTCGATTGGTTTCATACGGATTGTCAAAGACAAGTACTTTGAAGGTTCGTCTATTTCTCAATTGTTTTATCGTGAATATTTGTTGCTAAGTTTTCTAATTTAGAGGTGAATATCACAAGCCATATTTGATTCAAAAGTTCGGGACAACAACTTAGATCCTTGTTCGTTATTGAATTGAGGACGCGATTCATATTTAATCGTGTTTGCTTTTCTTACGCACGTGGATCCATATCATCAAGTCTATAAGTTTTAAAGTTTTAAATTATGTTATGTAGTAAACATTGAATCATGATTTCAGCATGTGCATATTTAAATCCAAATTACGTGCATCTTATGCTATTATTATCATGTTCATGCATATTGGGTTTACGTGTTGGGGAAATTATGGAACAGTATGCCTCTTAGAAGTATGATTAATCGCGAAGCAATGGAGGAGAACCGAGAGGCACGAGATGAAGAGAGGGTCACTCCTCCTCGTCCACCACCAGATATGCAGGGCAGATGATTGCAGGTATGACGCAATTCTTCGCGCAGTTTGCGGGGAACCGTGCCGCAGTAGATGCAGGGGCAAGGCCCCGACCAGAAGCCGTGTATGAATGATTTAGGAGGATGAGTCCGAAAGTATTCCCCGGGACGACTGACCCGATGGTGGCTGAGGGGTGGATAAAATCCATCGAGGTGATATTTGACTTTATGGAACTGGTAGATGCAGACAGGGTTAGATGTGCCACCTTCCTGTTGACTAGAGACGCCAGGCTATGGTGGGAAAGTGCGTCTGTGTCGGTTAACTTGCAGGCGTTGTCTTGGACTTGTTTCAAAGAGGTGTTCTACTCCAAGTACTTCACTGAGGAAGTACGATCCAGATTTACCAGAGAGTTCCTGGCGCTGCGGCAAGGAGACAGCAGCGTTGCAGAGTTTGTGCAAAAGTTTGAAAGGGGGTGTTACTTTGTGCCCCTAATAGCTAACGATGCCCGAGAGAAGCTGAGGCATTTTATGGATGGTTACGGCCGATCTTGCGCCGTGATGTCCAAGTTGCTGGTCCTACTACTTATGCAGTTGCCGTGTCTAGAGCTTTGGCTGCAGAACAGGATCAGCGGGATATCGATAATGACAGACACGGCAAGAGGCCCTATCAGGCTCCACAGCAGCCGCAACAGCATCAGCAGCGACCCCCATTTATGAAGCCTTACCAGGGCCAGCAAGGGAAGAAGCCTTATCAAGGACCACCGAAAGGCAAGGGTCCTATTCAGCAGCAGAAGGCACCTCAGAGGCCTGGAAATTTCCCAGTGTGTCAGAAATGCAACCGTCAGCATCCGGGGGAGTGTTTATACGGATCAGGCAAATGTTTTAAATGTGCAGCCAGAGACCACATGTTGAAGGACTGCCCGCAGTGGAGGCAGTCGACACAGGGAAGAGTGTTCGCCATGCATGCTCAGTAGGCGAACCCAGACTCGACATTGTTGACAGGTAACCTGTTTAATTCAGCAGTATTAAATTTTCACCTTGCGTGCTGGCATTTGAATTGGGACTATTATATTTTTAGTTGTTATTTGGTGTCTTTCATTGCATGATGATAATATTAGAACTTTTGGGATATAATTTTTGTGTCGTGCTAACGTCTCTAAGGAAATATTTTCATAAATAGATTAGCCACGAAGGCCCTGATAGATTCAGGGGCCACTCACTCCTTTATCTCGGAGACATTTGCTAATTATTTGGACATCAAGTCCATCGACCTCGACGTGAACTATTCAGTGACAGTCCCATCAAGGGAAGAACTATTAGCTACTAGTGTGGTCAGGGATATTGATCTAGAACTACATGGCCATCTAGTGTATGCCGACCTGATAGTATTGCCGATGCCAGAATTCGACATTATCTTGGGAATGGACTGGCTGACGAAGAATAGAGTTCTCATCGATTTCCAGAAAAAGTCAGTGTTAGTAAGACCTTTGGGTATGGAGCAGTTTCTCTTTGAGCCAGATAGATGGAGAAGTTTCCCTCGCATGATCTCATGTACGCAGGCACTGATACTGATTTCCAAGGGGTGTCAGGATTTCTTGGCCAGAATCATTTCGACACCTGATGCACCCACTCCATCAATATCAGATGTGCCAGTAGTCAGAGACTTCCCAGAAGTCTTTCCTGACGACGTTAAGGTCTTCCACCATTTAGAGAGGTGGAGTTTGCTATCGATCTCATGCCAGACACTGTGCCAATCTCCAAGGCACCGTACCGACTTGCTCCAGCTGAGTTGTTAGAGCTCAAGCAGCAGATTCAGGAGCTCTGGTCAAGGAATTTATTGGCCCTAGTTTCTCTTCATGTGGAGCACTAGTGCTTTTTGTAAAAAAAAGGATGGAAGTATGAGGATGTGCATCGATTACCGAGAACTGAAAAAAGTAACGATCAAAAATAAATACCCACTTCCAAGGATCGAGGACTTGTTCGATCAGTTGCAGGGAGCTCCAATGTTATCTAAGATAGATCTTCGATTAGGGTATCACCAGCTGAAGGTGAAGGATGCAGATGTTCATAAGACAGCCTTCACAACCAGGTATGGGCATTACGAATTCTTATTGATGCAATTTGGACTGACAAATGCTCCAGCAATTTTCATGGACCTCATGAACCGAGCATTCCATCCTTATCTTGATCCATTCGTCATAGTATTCATTGACGATATCTTTATTTACTCGAAGAGCCATGAGGAGCACAGCCAGAATTTGAGAACAGTTTTACAAATCCTGCAGAGTCGCAAGTTATTTGCGAAGTTCAGTAAGTGTGAATTCTGGTTGGAGAAAGTAGCATTTTTGGGTCATATAGTATCTGGCAGTGGCATTGAGGTGGATCCAGCAAAGGTGGCAGCCGTTAAGGAATGGGTTGAGCCAAAGAATGCTTTAGAGATCCGCAGCTTCCTAGGCCTAGCAGGCTACTACAGGAAATTTATTCAGGGATTTTCGTCGATAGGTTTTAATGCAATTTGGGTCATAGTGGATCGACTCACTAAATCAGCGCAATTCTTGCTAGTGAAGACGACTTTCTCCATGACGCAGTATGCGGAGCTTTATATCAGGGAGATCGTTCTGTTGCATGGGATCCCAGTTTATATTGTGTCCGACAGGGACCCTAGATTCATATCGTCCTTCTGGAAGAGCCTACATGCAGCCATGGGGATGAAGTTGCTTTTCAGTACAGCTTTTCACCCGTAAACAAATGGCCAGTCAGAGCGTGCGATTCATATTTTGGAAGATTTGTTAAGAGCTTTTGTGATTGATTTTCAGGGGAGTTGGGAATCAAAGCTACCTATAGTGGAGTTTACCTACAACAACAGCTTTCGAGATTCTATAGGTATGGCTCCCTATGAGGCATTGTATAGAAGGAAATGCAGATCACCGATTCATTGGGATGAAGTCGATGAAAGAGCAGAACTTGGTTCAGATATAGTTCAGCAGACTGCAGATGTGGTGGTCAAAATACAAGACATGATGAACACCGCCCAGAGCCGACCGAAGAACTATGCTGATAAGAGAAGGAAAGATCTCGAGTTTGCCGTTGGTTATCACGTATTTGTAAAGATAGCACCTATGAAAGGTGTTATGAGGTTTTGGAAAAGTGGCAAGCTGAGTCCAAGGTTTATCGGACCGTTCGAGATTCTTGACAGAGTTGGGACACTAACTTATCGTGTTGCCCTACCGCCGAATCTGGCCTTGGTACACAATTTGTTCCATGTCTCGATGCTGAGGAAGTACCTAGCTAATCCTTCGCATGTTCTGAGCTACGAGCCGTTGCAGCTTGTTCCAGATCTGTCATACGAGGAAAGACCTATCCAAATCCTAGACAGACAGGAGCGTAGACTTCGGAACAAGGTGACGAAGCTAGTCAAAGTCCGGTGGCTAAACCAATCAGTGGAAGATGCCACTTGGGAGACTGAAGTAGATATGATGAGTCACTATCCAGAACTGTTTCGTAAGATTTAATTTCGAGGACGAAATTTATATAAACGGTGGAGGAACTGTAGAGCCCAAATTCAGTACACGTATAACCCATGCAATTATTTAATTATTTAAAACATTTATTTAATTTTTAAAAATGAGTTTTAGCCATTTATGATTTATTTAAATGCATTATTTAAATTAATTATTTATATGTTATGCACGTTAAAATGTTTTTCGAGTTTCATGCTTCAGGCGATTTGTGGGGACCCGGGATCTAACTCGATTATCTTTGGGATTAATTGGATCTTTGTTAGAAAATGTGGGTCAAAAATTTGCTCTTAACATACTACACATACATAAGATTTATTGCATTTCATTAAAAGCAAATACATGTCATGTTTCATTCATACAATCAAACTAGTGTTTAAAAGTATTAACACATGTCTAATACAACAACTAGTTCTTCTGCTACGCCCGTGATCACCACGCTATCAACTCTCAATCATCCTCGTCTCGACCCTGATCCTGCCCCACCTGTTGTTATGCACACATACAGACACAACTACAGCCGGAAACTCCGGTGAGAATAAATCCCAATATAAAACAATGTATACATGCATATACACAATATAAATCATGAACATGCTATCATGAATGTAAACAATAGAAATATGTTCCATAGTCTATGAAACACAAGTAATCTAAATCAGGCAACGTAAATCAAATTCATATCTTTGACTCGACTCTAAGTCTAGGGATCCCGGTGTGAATAAGACGTAACAAGTCTCCCACTTACTCTCCCAATCGGGGTGGAGGTACGTCTTATTCCCAGACTCCGGTCCTCTGTATCGAATGTCTACAATAGGAGTGAATCTTCTCCTACGTCCATAGACACAACCGAACATCCGGCTTGGCTAATCTACCAAGGACTCTCCTATCTCAATGCTTTAAGATAAATCAATAAATAAAGCATAACAAGGTAATAATCATCTAGTATGTGATTTAGGGAAACTCAAGTCGAATCTAGCTCGAGTTGTATCTTCCCGAATCAACATTGAATTATACCTTTCTTGTCGTTCGTAGAAGTCGAAGTCTCGTATTCTTGATATCGAATCTGTCAAACCCAATCTGAAATGACATATATACAATGCACCATATCAATCTCTAACTTAAAGCAATACATATACGGATCAATATTCAATCTCGGTACATTTCGACGGCATAACGACGTAATCTTTCGATACCGGTAATGCCAACAACAAACTCAACAACTCATAAGCAAGATCATATCATCACATCTTATACAAATCTGAATAACCTAACTCATACATAGCTGAAAAAAAAACCGATAATAACATATACGGTATCCGTTCTTCGATCCGATTGCGAATAAACGTTGCTTATAATTTCAAGAACATATATCTACCTCAAATAAGAATTTCCTCAACACCAATATCTCAAATCATGCAGGAAATGAATGAAACTTACATCCTTTTGAAGCTTATGGCATGAAGAGCATGAATCTATATTCGGATCGAAATTTGGATGGCTAACTCTTGCACAAGATCAATTCTAAGCTAGGAGAATTCTCGAGGCTTCCATGGAGGTTTTCTGAAGTTTCTCTCGGTAATAAACAGCTGAAATGAAGACTCAGCACATTATATTGCATGGCTAGGACACTTGTCTAATTTTTCCCAAATCTTAAACGGCGCTCGGGCGGTCACATAATACCGCTCGGGCGCTAGATGTTCTGTCCGAAAACTTTTAGTGTTATCCCCTGGCGCTCGGGCGGTCACAAACCAGCGCTCGGGCACCAGACTTTCTGTCCGAGAACTTTTCTTGGTAACCATTGGCGCTCGAGCGGTCTCTTTCTACCGCTCGGGCGCCACGACTTCTTTACAAATTTTGGATCTTGAGTTGTACCGACGCCCGGCTTTTCCATTTGAGTTCCTACAACCTTAATTCTATCAATTCAGTACCATCTGACCACAGTAATCAAATCTCGGGCATTACATTTATCCCCTTCTTAGATATAAGTTTGTGCTCGAACTCGCAGGCAATTAATCAAAGCAAGTAAAAGAAGCAATGACAAAAATCTAAACAGGAACTCACATCATCAAAATAACTCGGGATATCTCTGTCTCATCTCTGATTCTGTCTCCCAAGTGGCTTCTTCAGTGCCATGACGACTCCACTGGACTTTCACCAACGGAATATTCTTCGTTTTGAGCTGTTTCTGTTTTCGATCAAGAATCTGAATTGGCTGCTCAACGTAACTCAAAGTCTGATCTAGCTCGACTTCTTCAGGCTGAATGACATGAGAAATATCTGGCATATATCTACGCAACATCGATCCATGAAAGACGTCATGTATCCCAGAAAGAGAAGGCGGAATGGCGAGTCGATAGGCACGATCTCCTATCTTCTAGAGAATCTCGTATGGACAGATGTATCGCGGAGACAATTTCCCACGTTTGCCAAATCTGACAACGCCTCTGAAAGGAGAAATCTTCAAGAATACTCTGTCTCCCTGCTCAAACACTAACGGTCTACGTCTGATGTTCGCGTACTTCGCCTGTCTATCTTGTGCCCTCTTCATTCGCTTTTGAATTATCTTTACTTTCTCAGTCATCTCACGAATCATATCAAGCCCAAGTTCTGGTACCTCTGAGATGTCATCCCAGTACAACGGATATTTGCACTTCTTTCCGTTTAAAGCTTTGAACGGTGCCATCTCGATGCTAGTCTGGTAGCTGTTGTTGTACGAGAATTCACAAAGAGCTAGTGAATCTTGCCAACTAGTACCAAAATCTAGTACTACAGCTCTCAGCATATCTTCTAAAGTCTGGATAGTCCGCTCTGACTGTCCGTCTGTCTGGGGATGGTAAGCAGTACTCAAGTGTAAAGTCGTACCTAGAGCCTGCTGTAGACTGTGCCAAAAGTGTGAAGTGAATCGTGGATCACGATCTGATACGATCGTCTTCGGCACACCATGTAATCTGACCACCTCTCGGACATATATCTCAGCCATCTGATCATATCTGTACGTCATCTTGTACGGAATGAAGCATGCGGATTTGGTCAATCTATCTATCACAACCCAAATCGCATCGCAGCCTCGGGATGATCGTGGTAACTTCGTGACGAAATCCATGGAAATGTGATCCCATTTCCATTCAGGAATAGCTAAACTCTGAAGTAACCCTCCGGGCTTCTTTCTTTCGGCCTTCACCTGTTGGCAATTCAAGCACTTAGACACAAACTCTGCAATATCTGTCTTCATCTGTTTCCACCAGAATTGTGTTTTCAGATCATTGTACATCTTCCTGCCACCAGGATGAATACTGAACCGACTACAGTGCGCTTCTGACAGTATCTGTTGTTTCAAATCTGAAACATCTGGCACTACAAGACGGTTATTCACATACAAAACATGATCACGTACCTGATACTCAGAAATATGTCCTGATCTGACCATATCAATCGACTTCTGAACACTCTGATCGGTTCTTTGTGCCTCTTTGATGCGAACAATCAAATCTGGTTCACACTGAATAGTGGCAAGTCGCAACGGTCTACTATCTGTATCAAATGCTAATCCAGAAAAGCAACAATCTTCTATCATATTCGAAACACCTATCGTCGACAAGGATAAGGAACATACCTTTCGACTCAAAGCATCCGCTGCTGCATTCGACTTCCCTGGATAGTACTTGATCTCGCAATCAAAGTCTTTCAGCAGATCAAGCCATCGTCGCTGTCTCATATTCAACTCTGACTGAGAAAACAGATACTTCAGGCTTTTGTGATCAGAATAGATCTCAAATTTCTCCCCATACAGATAGTGACGCCAGATCTTCAATGCAAAAACGATAGCCGCCAATTCAAGATCATGAATTGGGTATCGACTCTCGTGTGGCTTCAGCTGTCTCGAAGCGTATGCAATCACATGTCCTCGCTGCATAAGAACACATCCTAGTCCTCTGTGAGATGCATCACAATATACAACGAAATCACCCGTACCTGAAGGTATCGTCAGGACTGGAGCACTAGTCAATCTCTTCTTCAACTCTACGAAGCTCGACTCACATGCTTCTGACCAGATAAAAGGCGCATTCTTCTGAGTCAACTGAGTGATTGGCTTCGCTATACTGGAAAAATCTCGGATGAATCGTCGATAGTATTCTGCCAGACCCATGAAACTGCATATCTCTGGCACAGAAGTCGGTCTAGGCCAACTAATCACTGCCTCGACTTTGCTCGGATCGACAGATATACCGTCTCCAGATATAATATGCCCCAAAAACACCACCTGTCTCAACCAAAACTCACACTTTGACAGTATAGCATACAATTTCTCTAATCTTAGAATTCTCAATACAGTTCTCAAATGATCAGCATGCTCAATCAGAATCTTGGAATACACCAAAATATCATCTATAAAAACAATCACAAACTCATCCAAGTACCTCTGAAAGACACGGTTCATTAGACCCATAAACACCGCTGGCGCATTCGTTAAACCAAAAGGCATGACAATAAACTCGAAATTTCCATACCTGGTTCGGATTGCAGTCTTCGGTATATATGAATCTCTGACTCGCAGCTGATGATATCCAGATCGCAAGTCGATCTTGGAATAGACAGAGGATCCCTACAACTGATCAAACAAATCATCGATGCCAGGCAATGGGTACTTGTTCTTTACTGTTGCCTTGTTCAGTTGCCGGTAATCGATACACAATCTCATCGAACTGTCTTTCTTTAGCACGAATAGCACTGGTGCGCCCCAAGGAGATACACTCGGTCTGATATATCCATTGGCCAACAAATCTTCAAACTGTTCTTTCAAATCTTTCAACTCTATCGGTGCCATTCTATAAGGTGCTCGAGAAATAGGAACCGTACCTGGTACTAGGTCGATGCTAAAATCTACCTCTCTGACTGGAGGCAATCCCGGAATCTCATCGGGGAACACATCTGCAAACTCGCAAACCACTGGCACATCTGCCAAGGAAGAACTCGATTTCAGTAAATCAACTGAATAGACAAGGGACCCTTCTGCTTCTTTCTGTAGTAATCGATTCATAGACAATACTGAAATCAAAGGAATTCTAGCTCTAGACCCTTTTCCGTAGAACTTCCACTCTTCAGCCATCTCTGGTCTTAATCTAACAATCTTGTGGAAACAGTCTAATGTCGCTCTGTATTTGGTTAGCATGTCGATACCAATAATGCAATCAAAATCAGATAACCCAAGTACAATACAGTCTAAATCTATCTCATGCCCATCATACTGTAGTAAACACGATCTAACAGATGTCACTGATATCAACCCTGTCCCCAAATGAGAAGAAACAGACACTATAGTAGACGACGACTCAATAGGCAATGCATATGTCAATGCAAAACGCTCAGATAAGAACGTATGTGATGCACCTGTGTCTATCAATACATAAACAGGATAACCGCAAATAGAACAGTTACCTGCTATAACGTCATCAGGGGCATCCTGAGCCTGCTCTTCTGTCAGCGCAAACACTCAAGCCTGCTGTCTCGACGGCTGGCTCACCGTCTGGCTACCTTGAGTTCTTGGCTGTGTCGATGTAGGGGCTGGCTGGAATGAATGAACAGATGACGCCTGCCTCTCTGGCTGAGCTACAGGGCCAGATGCTCCTACACTCTGAGTCTGCTGTGCACCTCTCTGTGGTCAGACCTTGACGAAGTGGCCCTACTGTCTGCAAATGTTGCAGCGACCCATCACGCCCTGACCCTGCTCGGTGGCATGTCTACCTCCACAAGAACTACAGTAAACCCCTGTATACTCTGATCTCTGGCCCGACCCTGTCTGTCTCGGCCCACTGGAGCTCGACGAACTGCTCCCTGATTTCTTGAACTGCTTCGCTTCCCCTTCGCTTTCAAACTGTCTTTCCTCCCGCTGCTGCTACCACCACTCTCGAATCTGGGAGGTGGTTGCTGATACTGACCCGAGAGCTAGGGTGGTCTAGGAGTCTGAGCAGCATAAGAAGTGCTTCGTTGCCTAAGCAACCCAGCTTCTGCTACCTTCGCCCAGTTCAAGGCATCAGAAAAATTGTTGGGTCGTCCCGTGTTCACCAAGGAGAATATCTCCGGATTCAGGCCATTGGTAAACTGATCCGCAATGGCCTTGTCATTCCCAGCAATGTGGGGAGCAAATCGGAGTAATGTGGAGAACGTAGCGACATATTCTTCGATGTTCAGATGTCCCTGTCTCAGGTTGGCAAATTCAGCACCTTTGTCTTTTCGGTAGGAGACGGGAAAGAATCGCTGATAGAACTCTGTCTTGAACACCTTCCAAGTGCCCTCTGCACCACGATGCTCCAAGGCTCTCTTCGTGGTAATCCACCAGTTCTTGGCAACCTCTTGAAGTTGGTGCCCAATCAACTTCACTCGCCGCTCGTCAGTATAATCAAGGGACTCAAATAACATCTCAATGTCATCTAACCAGCTTTCACACTCAACTGAATTTTCTGTACCCTTCAATATCGGTGGTCGGAACGACTGAAACCGTTTCAGCAGAGTCTCCATCAGGGTTGTAGTAACATCCATAGGGTCATTCGAAGTACTGCCCTGTTCTGGTGCCCGACCTGCTACTGGTTGCGGTACTCGACGAGGAGGCAAAATCTGATTATCACACAGATTAGTACACAATAGATACAGTCTGTCTCATTCCTCCTCTGATCATATACCTCTGATCCAGACTCGGTTCTGATTCAGTCTTTGTAAAGGCATGTTGTAATCAACTCAGATAACAACACAACATGTAATAAGGAAAGCAATAAATCACGCTAACACACAAAAGCAAGGAAAAAGACTCATCTACCCTACTCAATCTATTCTATCTCAGTCTACAGAACCTACTGCTCTGATATCACCTGTTGTGGGGACCCGGGCTCTAACTCGATTATCTTTGGGATTAATTGGATCTTTGTTAGAAAATGTGGGTCAAAAATTTGCTCTTAACATACTACACATACATAAGATTTATTGCATTTCATTAAAACCAAATACATGTCTTGTTTCATTCATACAATCAAACTAGTGTTTAAAAGTATTAATACATGTTTAATACAACAACTAGTTCTTCTGCTACGCCCGTGATCACCACGCTATCAACTCTCAATCATCCTCGTCTCGACCCTGATCCTGCCCCACCTGTTGTTTTGCACACATACAGACACAACAACAGCCGGAAACTCCGGTGAGAATAAATCCTAGTATAAAACAATGTATACATGCATATACACAATATAAATCATGAACATGCTATCATTGAATGTAAACAATAGAAATATGTTCCATAGTCTATGAAACACAACTAATCTAAATCAGGCAACGTAAATCAAATTCATATCTTTGACTCGACTCTAAGTCTAGGGATCCCGGTGTGAATAAGACGTAACAAGTCTCCCACCTACTCTCCCAATCAGGGTGGAGGTACGGCTTATTCCCAGACTTCGGTCCTCTGTATCGAATGTCTACAATAGGAGTGAATCTTCTCCTACGTCCATCGACACAACCGAACATCCGGCTTGGCTAATCTAACAAGGACTCTCCTATCTCAATGCTTTAAGAGAAATCAATAAATAAAGCATAACAAGGTAATAATCATCTAGTATGTGATTTAGGGAAACTCAAGTCGAATCTAGCTCGAGTTGTATCTTCCCGAATCAACATTGAATTATACCTTTCTTGTCGTTCGTAGAAGTCGAAGTCTCGTATTCTTGATATCGAATCTGTCAAACCCAATCTGAAATGACATATATACAATGCACCATATCAATCTCTAACTTAAAGCAATACATATACGGATCAATATTCAATCTCGGTACATTTCGACGGCATAACGACGTAATCTTTCGATACCGGTAATGCCAACAACAAACTCAACAGCTCATAAGCAAGATCATATCATCACATCTTATACAAATTTGAATAACCTAACTCATACATAGCTGAAAAAAAACCGATAATAACATATACGGTATCCTTTCTTCGATCCGGTTGCGAATAAACGTTGCTTATAATTTCAAGAACACATAATCTACCTCAAATTAGAATTTCCTCAACACCAATATCTCAAATCATGCAGGAAATGAATGAAACTTACATCTTTTTGAAGCTTATGGCATGGAGAGCATGAATCTATATTCGGATCGAAATTTGGATGGCTAACTCTTGCACAAGCTCAATTCTAAGCTAGGAGAATTCTTGAGGCTTCCATGGAGGTTTTCTGAAGTTTCTCTCGGTGATAAACAGCTGAAATGAAGACTCAGCACATTAAATTACAATGCTAGGACACTTGTCGAATTTTTCCCAAATCTTAAGCGGCGCTCGGGCGGTCACATAATACCGCTTGGGCGCGAGATGTTCTGTCCGAAAACTTTTAGTGTTATCCCCTGGCGCTCGGGCGGTCACAAACCACCGCTCGGGCGCCAGACTTTCTGTCCGAGAACTTTTCTTGGTAACCATTGGTGCTCGAGCGGTCTCTTTCTACCGCTCGGGCGCCACGACTTCTGTACAAATTTTGGATCTTGAGTTGTATCGACGCCCGGCTTTTCCATTTGAGTTCCTACAACCTTAATTCTATCAATTCAGTACCATCTGACCACAGTAATCAAATCTCGGGCATTACACTATTATTCGAGGCAGGATCGAGGAAAAGACCGACGAAGATTTTTGGCAAATATTTAATGCGGTAATTTATTTTTAGTTGAGGATGGGGCATTTTAAAAGATTTATTTAGTGGTAAGAATTTTTTTAAACCTAAATTATGTATTTAGTGATTCTAGAATTTTTAATGCATTTAAAGTTAGCATTGAGTATTTTTATTTTGTTAAATAGGGGATTAACTTTTAAATAACATTTTTAATTATCAATAAGCAAATTAAATACCCATAATTAAAACACACACACACGTTTTCACCACTAACACACTTTTACACACACACACCACACGACATAGCACACACACAATCAATTCATTCAAATTTTATTTTTTTTGAGAGAAGACAAACTTAGGGTTCTAGATGTTAGAGTAGAAGTCCTGTAAGGCAACTGTTGGCTAGTGATTTTATTGACTCAGTTGTAATAAACAATCTTTATTTTAATATAATTTAATTTTTTAATGGTTTCGTTATAATTTATCTGTATACACATGCAAGCAGCATAGATAAAGTCCTTGATTATGCTTTAATACAAATGAATCGTAATTCGATGTTGAAACTCATTTGTAAACACTGCATATTCTAAATTCATTCCTAGTCGATTCAGCCGCCTAAAACAGGGATAAAGGTCGCTTGAGCTTGAGACTAGCATCTGTGATGTTGTGTACTGCGTTTCTTGGTAAGGGCATAGAGATGTCCAAACATGCAGATGTATAGTCATATGAGAATTATACCGAACAACCATCCATCGGACTTTCCAAGTGGTTATCATTCATCGAGAGGATAAGTCCGTGGTTATGATTGTACACCATTAGTCCTTACTGTTGGATCTTGGTTTTCTACACGCCCAAACGCAGCGGAAGTTTTAAAGTTTTTATTTTATTTTGACAATCAAAATATATTTGATTGGGCGTTCGTATGGAGTTCTGAATCAAACATTCATAGGGCGTTAGAAATTATACCTTTGTAAATTAAATCACTTGGCTTCAACTAATTCGGTATTAACGGATTAGCTCGTGATGAATCCCTACGAACTTTCTTCGATGAACTCCTTGTTTGATCATCATATCAAGTCCACGACTAGATCGCTTGATCCTCTTCCGAATTGCACTAGAAAAAATGGAAGAGATTTTACGTATGAGAAAAATATTTGATAGACGGCTCAGATTTCTTTATCAAGAGAGGTAGCCAAATTTTTTTTCTTTTTGGAAGAGTGATTCTCGAAAATATGGTGGTAGGAGGCCAGGGTTTTGACTTCTCAAACAACTTTTATAATCAACACATGATCTAATTATCATAGTATAATAATTGGGCCTTTTAATTAACACGAGCAAGTAACACGTGCGTTGCACGTGGTGAATAAACGTTGTAATGAGTAAGTGAACATAAAACACTTATATTGAATGAAATCGAAAAAACCATTTTCTATTGAAAATTCATAATATAAAAAAGCATTATCAAATTTTTTCTTATTTAATTTTCGGTTTTTGGGTCATCTCTGTGTGACTATTGAAACATGATGAATTTTGTTTCTTTTTCTGTGGTTTTGTCATTTTCTTAGTGTTTAAGTGAACATAACACACTTATATTGAATGAAATCGAAAAAACCATTTTCTATTGAAAATTCATAATATAAAAAAGCATTATCAAATTTTTTCTTATTTAATTTTCGGTTTTTGGGTCATCTCTGTGTGACTATTGAAACATGATGAATTTTGTTTCTTTTTCTGTGGTTTTGTCATTTTCTTAGTGTTT
>NC_133316.1:8644244-8674003 GCF_012295235.1 Primulina huaijiensis | reverse complement strand
TCATTAATATATAGGTAATAGAAATAAATAGATTATATATTCTTGAATTAATATTAATAATTAATTAATTCTATTAATTAATGAAGGACTTAAAAGTCAATTCACAATTCTAAAAAGATTGGCTCTTAATAATAATAAATCATTAATATATAGGTAATAGAAATAAATAGATTATATATTCTTGAATTAATATTAATAATTAATTAATTCTATTAATTAATGAAGGACTTAAAAGTCAATTCACAATTCTAAAAAGATTGGCTCTTAATAATAATAAATCATTAATATATAGGTAATAGAAATAAATAGATTATATATTCTTGAATTAATATTAATAATTAATTAATTCTATTAATTAATGAAGGACTTAAAAGTCAATTCACAATTCTAAAAAGATTGGCTCTTAATAATAATAAATCATTAATATATAGGTAATAGAAATAAATAGATTATATATTCTTGAATTAATATTAATAATTAATTAATTCTATTAATTAATGAAGGACTTAAAAGTCAATTCACAATTCTAAAAAGATTGGCTCTTAATAATAATAAATCATTAATATATAGGTAATAGAAATAAATAGATTATATATTCTTGAATTAATATTAATAATTAATTAATTCTATTAATTAATGAAGGACTTAAAAGTCAATTCACAATTCTAAAAAGATTGGCTCTTTTATATAGGTAATAGATTAACGGGCTTGATTAATTAATTGAATTAGTCCAACTAATTAAATCAATTAATTAAGGTCCATTAATAACTTTAATTATTTAATATGTTAGACTTGTACTCTTACAAGCCCATTATACATATTAACCACCATATTTAATTTATTAATTAATAAGCTCAACATTTGAGTTTAATAAATTAAATCATTTATAAATTCAACATTTGAATTTATTATTCAAATTATAAATTCAACTCCTTGAATTTATATCATCTCCAAAGTTTAATATTTAATAAACCCAACATTTGAGTTCAATAAATTTAAATTTTCAAATTTTATAAATTCAACTCCTTGAATTTAATCTTTCAAAAATTAATTATTATAAATTCAACTCTTTGAATTTACTATATTATAATATAAATTCAACATCTTGAATTTATTCTCTCAACGGGAACAAACGATCCAGTACTTGTGTGACCCTCAATGGTTCGGGTATACTGCTAGCCGTGGGTTTACAAATCTTTGTGATTCAGGACAAAATCTTTTATTCAGGCTTACCCTAGTTAGCCCCATTCTTTTCATCAACACCTTGATCAAGAATGTCAGAAATCATTTCTGATTACACCCATCGGATCATGGTAAGAGCGTCTAGTAGCATCGCCCCATGTTCCCCTAGGTATCACTGATAGTGCCTGCAAGAACCAGTCGATTATGATTAACGTACAGTACGGTCCCTTCATCTCATATATCTCGATTGAATCTGCAACCATTGGTTCATCAAGGGTTGCATATTAATTCGATAACCATGTGATAACTATAATAGTGGCATCGCGTGTACTATTGAAGAACTCTTTCTCTAACGTACATCTAATACTCTGGCCAGAGATTCCGTGCGCTATTATTACATCAGATCACATAGGATATCCACACCCGTAGGTAAGCGGTGAATCCCTGACTACAATGCACTGGCTCCTATATGTGTCGCAACTATACCCATCCTCGCCACCATATGACTCTCCTGGAGCTGGTAAACGAATCAAAGCACAGCCCTAGCATATAGAGCCTCAGTGTTGTCCCGGGTCGTAAGGACTAATGGTGTACAATCATAACCACGGACTTATCATCTCGATGAATGATAACCTTTTGGAAAGTCCGAGGTAGGGTTGTTCGTTATAATCATCATATGACTACCCATCTGCATGTTTGGACATCTATATGCCCTTACCAAGAAACGTGGTACATAACATCACAGATGCTAGTCTCGAGCTCAAGCGACCTTTATTCGTGTTTTAGGCGGCTGAATCGACTAGGAACGAATTTAGAATATGCAGTGTTTACAAATGAGTTTCAACAACGAATTACGATTTATTTGTATTAAAGCATAATCAAGAACTTTATCCATGCTGCTTGCATTGGTATACAGATAAAGTATAATAAAACCATTAAAAAGTAAATTATATTAACATAAAGATTGTTTATTACTCTTGAGTCAATAAATTCCCCAGCCAACAGTTGGCTTACAGGGCATCTACTCTAACAATCTCCCACTTGCCCTAAAGCCAACTACCCATAAACTTTAATCCCATTGCTTCGCGATGCTTTTCAAACAATGGTCCTAGCAAGGGCTTTGTAAGTGGATCAGCAACATTATCTGCAGATGAGACTCTTTCAACCGATATATCTTTTCTTCTTACAATCTCTCGGATGATGTGGAACTTCCTCAGTATATGTTTGAATCTTTGATGAGATCTTGGTTCCTTTTTTTGCGCAACGACACCAGTGTTGTTGCAGTACACCGGGACTGGATCAACTCCATTAGAAATGACGCCCAACTCTTGGACAAAATTCCTCATCCAAACTGCCTCTTTGGCTGCAGCTGATGCAGCAACGTATTCAGCTTCAGTGGTTGAATCCGCAACGGTGTCTTGATTAGAACTCTTCCAAGAGACAGCCACACCATTAAGCATTAATACAAAACCAGATGTCGATTTCAAATCATCTACGTCACATTGGAATCTAGAATCGTTGTAACCTTCCAATTTCAATTCTCCACCCCCATAGACAATGAACAAGTTCTTAGTTCTTCTCAAGTACTTAAGAATATCTTTCACAGCCTTCCAATGCATTGGACCAGGGTTCGCCTGCTATCTTCTTGTAACACTCAGAGCGTAGGCAACATCAGGACGTGTCGATATCATACCATACATGATACTACCAATGGCTGATGCATATGGAACACGTGTCATCATCTCTATCTCTTCATCAGTTTTGGGACACATAGCTTTAGATAGAGTAATACCATGACACATTAGTAAGTATCCTCTCTTGGACTCTTCCATAGATAATCTCTTTATAATGGTATCGATATAAGTGGCTTGGGTGAGCCCCAACATCCTTTTTGATCTATCTCTATAGATTTGTATTCTCAATACATAGGATTGTTAGAGTAGGTGCACGTCGAGCCAAGTGTTGGCCGAGTGTTCACAATGAAACTCTATGTATAAGCAATCTTTATTTTAATAATATTTGAAATTATTGTTTTGGCACATCTTTATCTGTATACCCATGCTAGTTGCATAGATAAAGCCCTTGAATATACAAATAGTAGAAAGAATATGAGATGCTCATATGATGAGTATCATGAAACTCATATTTGGAATACTGTATATTCTAAACGGTTCCTAGTCGATTCAGCCGCCGCTAAGAAGGATATAGGCCGCTCGAGCTTGAGACTAGTATCTGCGATGTGAGTACCATGTTTCATTGGTAGGGGACATTGTGATGTCCGAGCATGCAGATAGGTGCTCCTGGTAGAGTGCACTGAACAACCCTCCATTAAAGGACTTTCCAAGTGGTTCTCACTTATCGAGTGGAAAAGTCCTAGTTTATGGTTGTACACCATTAGTCCTTATGACCCGGGACAACATTGAGACTCTATGTGCTAGAATTACACTTTGACTTGTTTACCGACTCTCATGGGGTCATCAGGTGGCAAGGTTGGGTGTTCTGTCGAAACATATAGGAGTCGATGCATTGTAGTCGGGGATTCACCGCTTACCTACGGGTATGGATATCCTATGTGTTTTTCATGTATATGTAGTTTGAAATCTCTGATCAGAGTATGGTGGTAATTATGAAAGGGGTTTCATAGATTACACCATCGATGCAACTACGACATGACACATAGTATCGATTCATTGACAACTCTCGATAAACCAATGGTTGTCGAATCGGTCGGGATATATGAGATGAAGGGACCGTACTGTACGCTAACCATAATTGAATGGTTCTTGCAGGCACTATCATTTGATACCTAGGGAATCATGTAAGCGATGCTGCTAGACGTTTAACATGATTGGTTGGGTACTATCAGACTTGAGTTCTGACGTTCTTATTATCAAGGAGTTGATAAGTAAGAATGGAGCAATTGGGGTATGCTCGAATAAGGACATGTTTAGTCCGAATCACATGGAGATGTGAACCCGCGGCTAGTTGTATCAATGAACCATTGAGGGCCACACAAGTACTAGCTTTCTAGATCCCGATGAGAAGTAAAATAGTTCAATGTGTTGAACGGCTTATAAATGAGTTTATAAGCGTAAAGAAAATGGAAGTATGACTTCTATGAGAGAAATGTAAATTTTAATTTATGGAAGTGTTCCTAAATTAAAATTTGGCCAAGTGAATAATGTATTTGAAAATTGTGATTTTCATAAACATTATTATGGACTAAATTAAATTAATTCAAGTGTTGAATTAATTAAACACTAGTGGACCTAGTAGAGTCCAAATAATTAAATTAATTCAAGTGTTGGATTAATTAAATCATATTGAGTCTTGTAGAGCTCAATTAAAATAATTATTTAACTAGTGGGACTTGGGTAAATTCAAGTAATGTTTAATTAGTCTCAAATATGTTTGAGATAATTAAATTTAGTCCATGGTTTTTAATTTGATTAAAAACCATATAATATACATGCATGGGAGGTGAAAGGTTGGGAGACTACTTTTTGTGTTTTCAAGGCATGGCATGCAACTTTTGCTTTCAACTTTTTGCATGTCCAAGACAAGTCTCCCTTCCCCCCATTCCATACCACCTTGGCCGAAAATTGCTCTTGTTCTCTCCTCCATTTTTTCTCTCATTTTTCTTCTTCAAGTGTTGAGGAAAGAAAATAATTCTCATTGAAAAATCCTCTTAGTTTTCTAGTGCAAATTAAGAGGAGATCTACCTAGTTGGTGGTGGGCTTAATAGTTGAGCAAGGAGTGCTCAAAGGAAGCTTGAAGATAGTTTCTACCATTGAAGAGCTAAGGTGTTTACACCTTAGTTGGTGCCATTCATCAACCTCAAGAGGTTGATAGGTATAATTTTTCTAAACACACTATGTATGAAATTTTGTGTTTATTGTATTTGCTACACAAGAATGTTGGTGGCCGAAAATTTTATGCTAAAATCACAATTTTTTGTGCTTCCGTTGCGTTTCCGGTCACCGTAACCGATCCCCTTTCAAGGATGCTTCATCCATGTTTTTCATGGAGAATTTACTTGCTAACCATACTTTAGTTGATTGCAATAATCCTATATCATTCCCAATGAGTAGGATGTCGTCAACATAAAGTATAAAGAATGTCACTGCACTCCCACTAACTTTCTTGTACACACATGGTTCATCAGGATTCTTTGCAAAACCAAACTCTTTGATAGTGATATCAAATCTGAAGTTCCAACTCCTTGACGCCTGCTTGAGACCATATATAGATCTCTGAAGTTTGCATACCTTATGCTCACTTCTTACTGATGTGTATCTCTCAGGTTGAGACATATAGATTTCTCCTTTGATGTCTCCATTGAGGAATGCAGTCTTTACATCCATTTGCCATATCTCATAGTCATACCATGCTGCTATGACTAGTAGTATTCTAATGGACTTAAACATAGCTACTGGTGAAAAAGTTTTCTCATAGTCAATTCCTTGCCTTTGAGTATAACTTTTTGCAACCAGTCTTGCTTTGAAGGTAACTACCTTCCCATCCGCCCCAAGTTTTCTTTTGTAGATCCATTTGGATCCTATGGGAACGATTCCCTCATGTGGATCGACTAATGTCCAGACTTGGTTTGAATACATAGAGTCCATTTCTGACTGCATGGCTTCAAGCCATTTGGTTGAATCAGTATCAGATATTGCTTCTTTGAAATTCATTTGATCACATCCAACACAAGGCTCATCATAACCTTGTTCATGAAGAAGTGTATATCTTGCAGGTGGTCTAATTACCCTATCAGACCTTCTAGGAGCTTGTACTTCAACTACTAGTTGTTGAGGATTAGGTTCAACTACTATAGTTGAGGGAGTATCTTGAATTTCTTCAAGTTCTATCATCATACCTTTTCTATCTAATAGAAACTCCCTTTCCAAAAAGGTGGCATTTCTTGAAACAAACACTTTTGCTTCATTAGGATGATAGAAATAATATCCGACAGAATTATTTGGATATCCTACAAAGTAGCACAAAGTGGATCTACTATCCAATTTGTCTCCCACTGTCAGCTTCACGTAAGCAGGTCATCCCAATATTCTCATGTAAGAATATTTGGGAGTTTTTCCCATCCATATCTCATATGGTGTTTTATCCATTGCTTTGGTATGGACATTATTGAACAACATTGCCGCCGTTTCTAGCGCAAAGCCCCAAAACGATGTAGGCAGTTCAGTGAATCCCATCATGGATCGAACCATGTCCATCAGGGTTCGATTTCGACGTTCAGAAACACCATTCAATTGTGGTGTTGCTGGTGGAGTCCACTGTGAGAGAATCCCATTCTCTTTTAGATAACCCAAAAATTCAGCACTCAAGTTGTAATAGCCCAACCTTTATCATATTAATCTCTATGGTTTATTATTGTTATGATCATGTTTTATGATTTAATGGTTGAGATTAATGGTTAGGGTTATGTTTATTTGAATAGTTGTTGGAGTTATGTTATATAATTGTAATTGGGAATGGTAATGCATGTGTAGAATAGAAAGTTGATTTTGAGCCAAATAGGAATTGGACGTGCAGAAACAATATGAAAAATGTGGCAGTAGTTGTGATTTTTAGCATAATGTTTTGTATATTGATCCAATTGATGTGAGGCCACTTTCATTAGAAAGATAAGATATAAGGCTATAACTTTAATGTTTGAGTTTTGTTTAAATAGTTGAGGAAGATGAGTCAAAAGTGACCCGAAGTGGGTCATATGTATCGTTGTTCCTGCATTGATACATGTCGGGAGAATGGACCTACTTTTTAACTCAGACCTCCAAATGACCTGAAACCAATGGGAGATTAAAGAAAACACATAGGGCTACAACTTTTATGTTGACCACTTTTGCTAATTCGGAAGAAAAAGTGCAGTTTTGGCCCTTGGCCAGAGGGCACATGGACCTGTACACGGGTGCCATGCAAAATGAGCGATTTACAGTGTGTACACAGACCTCTACACGGAGGTGGGCACGGGGTCCATGTCTATGGCATAGAAAACACGTTTTTTGAGGGATGAAGGCTTATATATGTCTTTTCTAGATGCTTCTACTATATTCTTCCTTCCTCCATTAGTTTCCAACGGTTCAAACTTGTCTTCTCCCTCAAATTTTCTGATATGAATCCACGTACGTAAGAAAAGCAAACACGATTATTCTAGAACCGCACCCTCAATTCAATAACGTTAAAAAGGATTCGTGTTGTGTCCCGATCTTTTGAATGAAGTGTGTGCGTGATTTTCACCTCTAAACTATGAAAAGTTTAGCAACACATAATCACAAAGAAAACAATCGAAAACTATAACGAACCCTCAATGAACACGCCCTTGACAATCCGCGTAAGAACGATCGACAACTGCCACAAAGTTAAAAACTTTGATAAGTTTGATTTTTGATTCCAAAGCAAAAGCCTTGAAAGTTGAGAGAAAAATCTCAAAAGTTTGATATTCAATCAATAATAATAATGTGTCTTCTCCTCAAAATTTCGTCCATAATATTGTGTACAATCTAGAGATTCTCAAAATCAAGTTACCAAGATCAATTAAACTCTAACTAGGAAACTAAAGATTTTCTCGCATCTGACTTGCGCTAGGGCGGTAGGATATTACCGCTTGAGCGCCGAGGGTTTTGGACTATTCGCGCTCGGTCGGTAGAAAATGACCGCTCGGGCGCCGCATGTTCTGGAAATCAACTCTTGGGCAGTACGTTTGGCGCTCGGGCGGTAGTATTTTACCGCTCGGGCGCGGAGCATTCTGGACGTTTTCTTCAGTCATCACTTGAATGGTGTTCTTATGACTCCCAAACTTACTCCCATGAATCACGAACGCTTCAGCACTCTGCACCTTGCTTGTAAGTCCTTCTTCATTGCTCATAAGCCCTTGTAGTGCCTCTTTGAATTTCTTTAGCCGTCCTCTCGTGATTGGTCCCTCCGGCAACTCTAAAGGATCCCCTGCTTTCCTTGGAGCTTGACCATCCGTGTTTGCATCATCCTCCCCTTCTTGAAAAGGATTTGTCCTCAAATCTCGCTCATCACCTACATCAAACAAAGAATGATCACTAACATTAAAAGTAGAACTGAGGTTATACTCACCTGATAGATCAAGTTTGTAGGCGTTGTCATTGATCATCTCGAGGACTTGAAATGGTCCATCACCCCTCGGTAGTAGCTTTGAACGTCGTTTCTCTGGGAACCTGATGCAAACACGGGTGATTGAGCGCCAAGGAAAGCATGGGATCCTTTGGAGTTGCCGGAGGGACCGATCACGAGAGGACGACTGAAGAAGTTTAAGGAGGCACTGCAGGGAGTCATGAGCAATCAAGGAGGGCGTACGTGCAAGGATCAAAGTGCTGAAGGGTTCGTGATGCATGGGAGTGAGTTCGGGAACCAAAAGAACGTTATTCAAGCACTCCAAAGCCTACACGGACCCGAACACGGACCTGTACACGGGGTCCGTGTCCATTACAGCCGAGAAGGAAAAAACCCAGAGTGTACACGGACCCGAGGACGGACCTGTACACGGGGTCCGTGTACCTCATAGTGCCTACACGGACCTAGCTCCGGACGTCTACACAGGGTCCGTGTACTTTGCGGTTGTGCTAGATTTTATTCATTCTTTAGAGTCTTATTTTTTTGGGAGACTAGATATTGTTATCTTTTTTTATATTAAAACATGATATGGACGAAAATCAACATATCATTGACATTATTATTGATTGAATATCAAACTTTGAGATTTTTCTCTCAACTTTCAAGGCTTTTGCTTTGTACTCAAAAATCAAACTTATCAAAGTTTTTAACTTTGTGGCGTTTGTCGATCGTTCTTACGCGGATTGTCAAGGGCGTGTTCTTTGAAGGTTCGTTATAGTGTCGATTGTTTACTTTGTGATTATTTGTTGCTAAACTTTTCATATTTTAGAGGTGAAAATCACGCATACACTTGATTCAAAAGATCGAGACACAACACGAATCCCTTTTAACGTTATTGAATTGTGGGCGCAGTTCTAGAATAATCGTGTTTGCTTTTCTTACGTACGTGGATTCATATCATTTGGTATCAGAGCTTTTGGTTAATTGAATTCAAGTAAGTTTATCCTTCGTTCTTCTATTAGATCTAATTATCCTTCAGTTACGCTTTCAGATCTGCTTCGTTCTACAAGTGTCTCTCACAGTCAAAAAAAAATATTTACCTTCAAATTGCTTGTCTACGCTGTCTAAGTGAGTCGATCACAATTGTTCACAAGATGAACTTGATTGTTTGATATTCAAATACAAAGCTTGAATGCACTTTCGAGAGAAACATCAAATTCGAATGGAAACATTTGAGTGTGAGTGTTAGTTCTTTGGAGTGACTAGTGAGTATTTGTTGTGAGCAAAAAAATAAGAGGGGGGAGACGAGTGATTTTCTTTGGAGTGACCCTGAGAATTTTGGGTGAGGCATATTTTGTTTTCTATTAACGTTTTCTTGGAGGTACAAATCTGAAATTTAAATGGAGAGTGAGGTAGGAGACAGTTCTAACCAAGGGTTATCTAAGGTCCAAATGGAGGCATTGTTTGGGCATTTCTCTAGGATGATGAGGGTGGAGTTGGAGCCGTTACACGAGAGGATGAATAGGCTTGAAGTTAGTACTAGTGGAACTAAATCTAAGCCTAAGGATTTGGGTAGAGGAGAAGAAGATGAAGAGTACGATTTGGGAGGAGAAGAGGAGAGCCAAAGTGAGAATTGGGGTAGGAATGGAAGAGGTAGAGGAAGGAGAGAAGCCACACGGGGCAGATACAATGACGGGAATAGGGAGGATGGTAATATGGGTAGTATTAAGATGAAGATTCCATCGTTCCATGAGAAATCTGACCGGAGGCATACTTAGAATGGGAAAAGAGGGTAGAGTTCGTGTTTGAATGTCACCACTACTCCGAACAAAAGAAGGATAGGTTGGCGGTGGTCGAATTTCTAGACTATGATCTCATTTGGTGGGATCAATCAGTGACCAATAGGAGGAGGTATAATGAGAGACCCGTTGAAGCTTGGGATGAGAGGAAGAGGGTCATAAAGAAGAGGTTGGTGCCCAACCACTACTATAGGGAGATGTTTAAGAGGCTACAAACTTTGAGGCAAGGGGTGAAGAGTGTTGAGGACTACTATAAGGAGATGGAATTAGTCATGATTAGGGCCAATATTGAGGAAGATAATGAGGCGACCATGGCACGCTTTTTTTGTGGTTTGAACAGAGAAATCCAAGATCAAGTTGAGCTTCGGCACTACTTGGATCTAGACGAGATGGTGCAAATGGCCATAAAAGTGGAGCAACAACTCAAAAGGCGTGGAGTTGGCCGCACCAATCCAACTGGGGGTTCATCATCTTCATGGCGATCAAATGTGGTTACACGTGAGGAGAACAAGGCGGTGACCAAGCCCAAATTTGAGACCAAACAAGAGGTGCCTAAACAAGGAGTGCAAGGTAAATCTGAAACTCCTTCTAATCAATCTAGAGATGTTAAATGTTTTAGGTGTCAAGGGTTAGGTCATATTTCTAGTGAATGTCCGAATAAAAGGGTAATGATTCTAAATGAATATGGTGAGTATGAGTCTCATAGTGAGGGTGATGAAGATGAGATGCCTGCGTTAGAGGATCCTGATGAGGGATATGAGGCGGTTGTAGGTGAAGCACTAGTGACTAGGCGTATCATGAGTGCCCAAGTCAAGGAGGAGGAGACTAACCAAAGGGAGAACTTGTTCCATACTAGGTGTTTTGTAAACCAAAAAGTTTTCAATCTAATCATAGATTAGGGGAATTGTACTAATGTGGCTAGTGTTGAAATGGTGGAGAAATTGGGGTTACCTACATTAAAGCACCCTCAACCATATAGGCCTCAAGGGTTGAATGATTGTGCAGAAGTGAAGGTTAACAAACAAGTGCTAGTGCCTTTTCCTATTGGGAAATATGTGGATGAGTTCTTGTGTGATGTGGTACCGATGCAGGCTTGTCATATCTTGTTGGGTAGAACGTAGCAATATGATAGGCGAGTGACACATGATGGGTACAAGAATAGGTATTCATTTGTATTGAAGAAGGAATCCATTGTATTACTTCCTTTCTTGCCAAAGCAAGTGTTGGAGGACCATTTGAAAAAAAAAGAAGAGAGATGAGGTCGAAAAAAAGAGTGAACTAAAAAGTGAGATGGCCTTTGAAAATAAAAATGAAATGGCTGAAAAAAGAGTGGTCAAAAGACTGAGACAGCCTTACAAAAGAAAAATGAGAGGAAAGAAATTGAGAGGAAAGAGGCAAAAAAGAAATCATATATGGCCCAAAAAGGTGAGTTGAAACAATCGATGCACACACATGAACCACTTGTGTTGATTGTTTATAAAGAGATCCTCCTTAACACAAGTGATATAGCCGGGTCCCTTCCGTGCATTGTTGTTTCACTTTTGCAGGAATTTGAAAATGTATTTCCGGAGAAGTTACCTCAAGGCTTACCAACATTGAGGGGAATCGAGCACCAAATCGATTTCGTGTCTGGGAGTGCATTGCCAAATCGTCCCGCCTATAGGAGCAATCCGGAGGAGACTAAGGAACTTCAACGGCACGTAAGTGAGTTGTTAGATAAGGGTTTTTTGCTTGAGTCCATGTCCCCTTGTGATGTGCCTGTTTTATTAGTTCCTAAGAAAGATGGCTCATGGCGAATGTGTGTGGACTGTAGAGCAATCAATAACATAACTATTAAGTATAGGCATCCCATACCTAGACTAGATGATATGTTAGATGAATTGCATGGTGCTTGTATCTTTAGCAAAATTGATTTGAAGAGTGGCTATCATCAAATTAGGATGAGGGAAGGTGATGAGTGGAAAACTGCTTTTAAAACCAAGTATGGGTTGTATGAGTGGATGGTCATGCCTTTTGGCTTAACTAATGCTCCTAGCACCTTTATGAGGTTAATGAATCATGTCTTGCGTGCACATATAGGAAAATTTGTTGTTGTCTACTTTGATGATATCCTAGTGTATAGCAAGAATATACAAGAGCATGTACACCACTTGAGACTTGTGCTAATCTCACTACGGGCTGAAAGTTTATATGCTAACCTTAAGAAATGTGATTTTTGTACAAACAAACTTGTCTTTCTTGGCTTTGTTGTAAGTTCACAGGGGATACAAGTTGATGAAGACAAGGTAAGTGCTATTCGGGATTGGCCAACGCCTACTACTGTTGGCCAAGTTCGAAGTTTTCATGGTCTTGCAAGCTTTTATAGGAGGTTTGTAAAAGATTTTAGCACACTGGCAGCACCAATGACGGTGGTGATCAAGAAGAACGTCCCATTCCATCGGGGCGAGGAACAAGAGAAGTCTTTTAATCTTATTAAGCAAAAGTTAATTAATGCTCCTTTACTTGTTTTACCTGATTTTGCTAATACCTTTGAAATTGAATGTGATGCTTCAGGTGTAGGTATTGGTGGAGTCTTGATGCAAGGAGGTCGACCGGTGGCGTACTTTAGCGAGAAACTAAATGGAGCCGCCCTGAACTATCCCACGTATGATAAGGAGTTCTACGCACTTGTTAGGACTCTAGAGACGTGGCAGCACTACTTGAGGCCTAAAGAGTTTGTGATTCATATGGATCATGAATCCCTAAAGCACCTTAAGGGGCAACAAAAGCTGAACAAGCGGCATGCTAAGTGGGTGGCATTCATTGAAACGTTTCCATACATCATCAAGTACAAACAAGGTAAGGAAAATGTAGTGGCCGACGCACTATCACAGAGGTACATACTAATCTCTACCTTGGAGTCTAAAATTTTGGGGTTTGAGCATGTGAAAGAATTATATGTACTAGACGAGGATTTTAAGGAAGTATTTTAAACTTGTATGCATGGTCCACATGAAAAATTCTATTTGCATAATGGTTTCTTGTTTAGAGCAGATAGGTTGTGCATCCCTAAATCATCCATTCGTGAATTACTTGTTAGGGAGGCACATGGGGGTGGTTTGATGGGACACTTTGGTGTGGCAAAAACCTTGAATGCTTTGCATGAACATTTTGTTGGCCACATATGAAGCGTGATGTTGAGCGAGTTTGTGGTAAGTGCATAACTTGTAGGCAAGCTAAGTCTAGGACACAACCACATGGATTGTATACACCACTTCCTGTTCTTAATGAACCTTGGATTGACATTTCTATGGACTTTGTTTTGGGGTTGCCTAGGACTAAGAAGGGGAGGGATTCGATATTTGTTGTTGTTGATAGATTTTCTAAGATGGCACATTTTATTGCTTGTCACAAAACTGATGATGCCTCTCACAATGCGGATTTGTTCTTTAGAGAAGTCGTTAGGTTGCATGGCATGCCTAGGACTATGGTTTCTGACCGTGATGTTAAGTTTTTGAGTTACTTTTGGAAAACGTTGTGGGCTAAACTTGGCACAAAATTGTTGTTTTCTACTACATGTCATCCTCAAACGGATGGACAGACTGAAGTTGTTAATAGAACTTTAGGGACACTTTTGCGTGCTATTCTTAAGAAGAACTTAATGAATTGGGAAGACTGTTAACCAATTGTTGAGTTTGCTTATAATCGTTGTGTGCATTCTACTACAAATTATTTGCCATTTGAAATTGTATATGGTTTTAATCCTTTGACTCCGTTGGATTTGATGTCTTCACCTGTGAGTGAAAGGTTGAACATTGACGGCAAAAAGAAGGATGAATTTGTTAGGGGGTTGCATGAAAAGGTCAAGGCCAACAGTGAGAAAAGAAATGAGCAATATGCCAAGCAAGCCAACAAAGGGAAGAAGAAGGTGATCTTTGAGAAAGGTGATTGGGTGTGGCTCCACTTGCGGAAGGAATGGTTCCCCGAGAAGCGTCGTTCAAAGCTACTACCTAGGGGCGATGGACCATTTCAAATTCTAGAAAAGATCAATGACAACGACTACAAACTCGATCTACCAGGTGAGTACAATGTGAGTTCCACTTTCAATGTGAATCCACGTACGTCAGAAAAGCAAACACGATTATTCTAGAACCGCGCCCTCAATTCAATAACGTTAAAAATTTTTCGTGTTGTGTCCCGATCTTTTGAATCAAGTGTGTGCGTGATTTACACCTCTAAACTATGAAAAGTTTAGCAACAAATAATCACAAAGAAGACAATCGAAAACTATAACGAACCTTCAAAGAACACGCCCTTGACAATACAAGTAAGCATGATCGACAAACGCCACAAAGTTAAAAACTTTGATAAGTTTGATTTTTGATTACAAAGCAAAAGCCTTGAAAGTTGAGAGAAAAATCTCAAAAGTTTGATATTCAATCAATAATAATAATGTGTCTTCTCCTCAAAATTTCTTCCATAATATTGTGTACAATCTAGAGATTCTCAAAATCAAGTTACCAAGATCAATTAAACTCTAACTAGGAAACTAAAGATTTTCTCGCATTTGACTCGCGCTCGGGCGGTAGGATATTACCTCTCGAGCGCCGAGAGTTCTGGACTATTCGCGCTCGGGCGGTAGAAAATGACCGCTCGGGCACCGCATGTTCTAGAAATCAAATTTGGGCAGTACGTTTGGGGCTCGGGCGGTAGTATTTTACAGCTCGGGCGCGGAGAATTCTGGACATTTTCTTCAGTCATCACTTGAATGGTGTTCTTATGACTCCCAAACTTACTCCCATGCATCACGAACCTTTCAGCACTCTGCATCTTTCTTGTAAGTCCTTCTTCATTGCTCATAAGCCCTTGTAGTGCCTCTTTGAATTTCTTTAACCGTCCTCTCGTGATTGGTCCCTCCGGCAACTCTAAAGGATCCCATGCTTTCCTTGGAGCTTGAACATCTATGTTCGCATCATCTTCCCTCCAATATTTGACCACTTCAAGGTCAAGGATTTTAGTGAATTTCTTAACTTCTCCTACTAAGTTTCTAAGCTTCAAGGTAAGGGTTCTATCTTTTAAGCTTAGAAAGGTTTGAAGTAATGAATGTTTAGGTTGAATTTATTTATTTCTATGGTTTTTGGTGATGATTGTTAGTTGTTATTATGTATTGTGTTGTAGGAATTCATTCAAAGAACATCATAGCAACCAAAGTGACTGTGGGATTGTAAGTAGAAGCTTCCTTTCACGTGCTCACATGATTTTATATGTATCAAGCCATGTTATTGCTAATTAGCTCCTTTCATTGGTATATAGTTGATCTATATATTGTTATATGTTCATTGTTCAAGCATTTCCATTGAATTCATTGACAAAGGAGCTTGTAACTCATTGTTCCTACCAAATGTTTGATGTATTGTCTCAATGAAGTTTCCTATAATTAAAGCCAAGGAATGATAGTAATTCATGCATGTCATTGGCCAATCACATGATTATGAAGTATCTCTCATAGTTTTGATATTTATATCAAAAAGATACTTGCCACAGGTCACAGGACACAGCACTGTCATTTCTTTCCTTTAATTCATGACATGATACCCTTTAAATTGATTTGAGACTTATGATTCATTCTTCATTGTCATTGCCAAAACGCCATTGCCATAGCCATGTTTTAAGCCAAAGCTATATGTATGTAATTGCTATGTACAGCTTTCTATTTATTGAGTTTATTCTCATTCCAGTTAATGTCATGTGATGCAGGTGATAAAAAGGACTGAAATGGATTGTTCGAGGCGGGAGAATTCATATAAAATGCTATGTGAAAGACTTTTTGGTTATGTCACTTTAAATTGTGGTGGAGTGAACATATGTAAAGCTTTAAAATATCATGTATTTTGGTAATGAATGATGGGAAAACTTTGTATTGGCTTTTAATTATGTATAGATAATATGTTGTGACTAGTAATGTTGCTAGTTTTAAGAAATGGTTATAATGTAAATGCTATTTAGTACTTTCCCTTTTAAATGAAATGCTTCCGCGTACGTTATTTCTATTAAATTTTATTGTCATGGGAGTGGGTTGTTTCAATTGGTATCAGAGCGAAAGTTCTTGGACCGTATATGACTTCTTCTGTCTTGGACAATCCGGTATGTTTTCGATCCTGCATCTATTGATTTTAACATTGAGCGTTGATCCTATTACATTGTTATTGATGTATTTTTCTTCCTATCTATGTTAACGTGAGCTTATGTGTAGGAAATGCCTCCTAAACGAAAGGTTACTGAAGGGGATGATAGGACCCCTACCACTGATAGGACTACCAAAGTGGTAGATGAGTTTAGCAGGCTATTGAAAGAACAAGCAAAAGTGCATAGTGAGCACATTCAACAGCTACTGACCATTCATAAACCAACTCAGGGTCATGGTCAAGAAAGAGATCAGGGTAGAGTGGAAAGCACCGAAGGGGGATCTTATGAATTATTCAGGCGAATGAACCCTCCCGAATTTTTCGGTGGTGCTGATCCACTCGTAGCTCTTGAATAGATTAAATCATTGGAGGCTATATTTGACTATCTGAAGTTTACTGATCGAGATAGAGTGAGCTGTACTGTGTTTATGCTAGTGAAAGCTGCCCGCATCTGGTGGGAAGCTACTAAAGTGACCGTTAATGTCCGTCAGTTAAAGTGGGAGGAATTCAAGGAGTTATTTTATGCCAAGTATTTTTCAAGAGAAGTGAAAGCTAAGAAAGTGAAAGAGTTTCTTGAATTGAGGCAAGATTCCTTGTCTGTTGCTGAATATACCTTGAAATTTGAAGAAGGATGTGTGTTTGTTCCGTTCATTGCCGAAAATGATAAAGTCGAAGGAGAACACTTCCTTCGTGGGTTGAAACCAGAAATTCGAAGGGATGTTCATATGGCCAAGGTGATCACTTATCAAGACATCGTTGAAAGAGCCTTACTTGCCGAGCATGATGAACAAGAGATTGAAAAAGAGCGGCAGTTGAGAAGGAAAGCTTTTCAAGCTAGATGGCAAGGGACAAGCGCTAGTACTCGAGGTGGTTACAAAGGGAAAGGCAAGATGGAGCAACGCAATAAACCTTATGTGCCTTCTTCGGGTACGGAGCGACCGTTATGTCCCAAGTGTGGCAAGCCACACAGAGGTGAGTGTTTAGTTGGGAGTGGCCGATGTTATCGATGCAAGGAAATAGGGCATACATCACAAAAGTGTCCTCTCTCCTCTGACAAAGGAAAGGTTGAAGGCAGAATTTTCACAATGACAAAAGAATGTGCCAATCCCGATTCTTCAGTGATATCAGGTAATATTCTCATATCTGACAAGGAATCCCTTACATTGATTGACACTAGTGCAACACATTCCTTTATGTCTGAAGTATTTATGCAATCTTTATCTCGCGATCCTACTGTCATGCCTTTACATTTCACTATTATGTTGCCCTCTTGTGATGAGATTTGTCCTACTAGTATTCTTAAGGCATGTCCGATACAGATGGGTACGAGATTGTTATATGCTGATTTTATTGTGATTCCGATGGTTGCATTTGATGTTTTATTGAGTATGGATTGGTTATCCGCTTATCGTGCAGTAATTAATTGTGTGGGAAAGACCGTGAAGTTTGTAATTGATGATCATGAGAATAATGCAATTGTTGGTCTAGGTTCATCGATAAGTACTCCCATTATTTCTTTCTTGCAAGCTATTAAATTGTTGAATAAGGGATGTACTAGTTTTCTGGCCTTAGTATTAGATGTAAATCGGGACAGTAATGTGTCATTACAGAATATTGAAGTGGTTCAGGAATATCCAAACGTATTTCCTGATGATGTGCCTGGTTTACCTCCTGATCGAGAGGTAGAGTTTGTTATTGATTTATGTCCAGGTACAACCCCAATTTCCAAAGCCCCGTCTAGAATGGCTCCAACTGAGATGAAAGAACTAAAGAATCAATTGCAGGAGCTATTAGATAAAGGTTTTATCCGTCCTAGTTCCTCGCCCTGGGGAGCTCCGATTTTGTTCGTGAAAAAGAAGGATGGATCGTTAAGATTATGCATTGATTATCGAGAACTCAATAAGGAAACTATTAAAAATAAATATCCTTTACCCAGAATCGATGATCTATTTGAGCAATTACAAGGAGCCACTATGTTTTCAAAAATCGATCTTCGATCCGAATATCATCAATTGAAAGTAAAAACGGAGGACATACCAAAGACTGCTTTTAGAACGAGGTATGGATATTATGAATTTTTGGTGATGTCATTTGGATTAACTAATGCTCCTTCAGTGTTTATGGATTTGATGAATCGTGTCTTTAAGCCATATTTGGATGCTTTTGTGATTTTGTTTATTGACGACATTTTGATATATTCAAAGACACGAGAACTTCATAGGGAGCATTTGAAGATCGTGTTACAGACATTGAGGGAAAAGCAATTATATGCGAAATTAAAGAAATGTGAATTTTGGTTAGAGCAAGTGGCGTTTTTGGGCCATATTGTGTCAAAAGAAGGAATAGCAGTCGATCGATCCAAGATTGAAGCTATCAATCAATGGTCCATTCCAAAGACAGTTTCTGAGGTACGGAGTTTTTTTGGTTTGGCAGGATATTACAGACGATTCATAGCTGATTTCTCGAAAATAGCCTTGCCATTGACGAGCTTAACACGAAAAGCTATCAAGTTTGAATGGACCATAGAATGCCAACAAGCATTCCAAACTTTGAAAGATAAGTTAACTTCTGCCCCTGTGTTAGTACTTCCTTGTGGTACTGAAGTTTTTGTTGTGTATACAGATGCTTCAAAGCAGGGGTTAGGTGCTGTGTTGATGCAATGTAGGAAATTGATCGCTTATGCTTCTCGTCAGCTAAAAGAATACGAGAAAAATTATCCCACACATGATTTGGAGTTGGCGGCTGTAGTTTTCGCCTTAAAGATTTGGCGGCATTATTTATATGGTGAGAAATGTAAAATTTTTACAGATCACAAAAATTTGAGTTATTTGTTTTCATAGAAAGAATTAAATATGAGGCAGCGGAGGTGGTTGGAACTAGTGAACGATTATGATTGCACCATTAGCTATCATCCTGGAAAAGCTAATGTTGTTGCGGATGCTCTAAGCCGCAAATCCAGTTATTTATTGGGTTCCATGATTCAGAAACCGTTGTTACTTGATCTGCAAAGGAACGAAATAACTCTTGTATCTCCAGGTACAGTAAATCAGTTATCTGCATTAGTTCTTCACTCTACTTTGATTGATCGAATTTTAAAGGAACAACAGCTAGATCTTCAGTTTTTAGAGTTGAAGAATAAAAGTGATTTGACAGGAGTTTCTGAGTTTGGTTTGAATAGTACTGGGTTGTTGACCTTTCGAGGTAGAATTTGTGTTCCTGTAGGGGATGATATTCGAAAAGATGTTCTTATTGAAGCTCATTCAGTGCCTTATTCAGTGCATCCTGGCAGTACCAAAATGTATCAGGATCTTCGACGTCTTTATTGGTGGCCAGGTATGAAGAAAGATATCATGTTATTTATTTTTGAATGTATAACCTGTCAGCAGGTTAAGATTGAGCATCAAAGACCTGCTGGGACTTTGCTATCTCTCCCGATACCTCAATGGAAGTGGGAGCACATAACCATGGATTTCGTAACAGGACTTCCAAGAACATCAAAGGGTTACAATTCCATCTGGGTAATTGTTGACAGGTTAACCAAGTCGGCTCATTTTATTCAGGTCAAGACGACGTTTACAATGAACCAGTATGCTGAAGTCTATGTAGCTGAAATTGTAAGACTCCATGGAATCCCTGTGTCAATCGTATCTGATCGTGACCCGAGGTTTACTTCTGAATTCTGGAAGAGCTTGCACAGAGCTTTGGGTACCAAGTTGGCTTTTAGCACAGCATATCATCCTAAGAGTGACGGGCAGTCAAAAAGGAAGGGTGATTCAAATTCTTGAAAATATGTTACGATCTTGCACAATTGATTTCCCGGGAAGTTGGGATTCCAAATTGCCTCTTGTTGAATTCATGTATAATAACAGCTACCAGTCTTCAATTGGAATGGCACCCTATGAGGCTTTATATGGAAGGAAGTGCCGATCTCCTTTGTATTGGGAAGAAGTAGGCGAAAGGAAGATGTTCGGCCCAGAATTGGTTCAACAAACAGCGGATGTTGTGGCATTGATCCAAGAGCGAATGAAGACTTCTCAGTCTAGACAGAAGAGTTATGCCAATGTTCGTCGACGGCCTTTGACATTCGAGGTAGGTGATCATGTTTTCATTAAGATATCTCCTTTTAAGGGAGTTATGCGTTTTGGCAAGAAAGGTAAGTTAAGTCCTCGATACATTGGGCCGTTTGAAATTCTTGATAAGATTGGGGACCAAGCCTATCGTGTTGCATTGCCACCGGACTTGGATCGAATGCACAATGTCTTCCATGTGTCTATGCTACGCTAATATCTTCCCAATCCATTTCATGTCCTTCGACATGAATCCTTAGACCTTTTACCTAACCTAAGCTACGAAGAAATGCCAGTTCAAATTCTTGATCGCAAAGTTAAAGTGCTAAGGAACAAGGAAATTGGACTAGTAAAAGTTCTATGGCGTAATCAAGTGATCGAGGAAGCTACATGGGAACCGGAAGAGGAAATGAAACATCGTTATCCAAGTTTATTCGACGGTAAGTAAATTTCGGGGACGAAATTTTTATAAGGAGGGGAGATTGTAACAGCCCAACCTTTATCATGTTAATCTTTGTGGTTTATTATTGTTATGATCATGTTTTATGATTTAATGGTTGAGATTAATGGTTATTGATGTGAATCCACGTACGTATAAAAGCAAACACGATTAAATATGAATCGCGCCCTCAATTTAATATCGAACAAGGAATTCGTGTTGTCCCGATCTTTTGAATCAAGTGTGTGTGTTGTGATTACCACCTCTAAACTATGAAAAGTTTAGCAACAAATAATCACGAGATAAACAAACGAAAATTATGACGAACCTTCAAAGAACAAGTCTAAGACAATCCGCACAAGCACGATCGACAAACGCCACAAAGTTAAAAACTTTGATAAGTTTGATTTTTTTTATTTTTGAAGAACAAAGCAAGAGCCTTGAAAGTTGAGAGAAAAATCTCAAAAAAAATCAAATTTATCAAATTTTTTAACTTCGTGGCGTTTGTCGATCGTGCTTGTGCGGATTGTCTTAGACTTGTTCTTTGAAGGCTCGTCATAATTTTCGATTGTTTATCTCGTGATTATTTGTTGCTAAACTTTTCATAGTTTAGATGTGAAAATCACAACACACACACTTGATTCAAAAGATCGGGACAACACGAATTCCTTGTTCGATATTAAATTGAGGGCGCGATTCATATTTAATCGTGTTTGCCTTTATTCGTACGTGGATTCACATCAGTTATGGTTATGTTTATTGGAATAGTTGTTGGAGTTATGTAATTGTAATTGGGAATGTTAATGAATGGGTAGAATAGAAAGTTGATTTTGAGCCAAATAGGAATTGGACGTGCATAAACAATATGAAAAATGTGGCAGTAGTTGTGATTTTTAGCATAATGTTTTGTATATTGATCCAATTGATGTCAGGCTACTTCCATTAGAAAGATAAGATATAAAGCTATAACTTTTTGGTTTTGAGTTTTGTTTAAATAGTTGAGGAAGATGAGTCAAAAGTGACCCGAAGTGGGTCATATGTATCGTTGTTCCTGCACTAACACATGTTGGGGGAATAAGGATAACTTTTTACTCAGATCTCCAAATGACCTGAAACAGTGGGAGATTCAAGAAAACACATAGGGCTACAACTTTCATGTTGACCACATTTGTTAATTCGGAAGAAAATGTGCAGTTTTGGCCCTTGGACAGAGAGTTCATGGACCTGTACACGGACCCCTGGGGTCCGTGTCTGTGGCATAGAAAACATGTTTTTTGAAGGAATGAAGGCTTATATATGTCTTTTCTAGATGCTTCTACTATATTCTTCCTTCTTCCATTAGTTTCCAACGGTTCAAACTTCTCTTCTCCCTCAAATTTTCTTTCCAATATTTCACCACTTCAAGGTCAAGGATTTTAGTGAATTTCTTAACTTCTCCTACTAAGTTTCTAAGCTTCAAGGTAAGGGTTCTATCTTTTGAGCTTAGAAAGGTTTGAATTAATGAAGGTTTAGGTTGAATTTATTTATTTCTATGGTTATTGGTGATGATTGTTGGTTGTTATTATGTATTGTGTTGTAGGAATTCATTCAAAGAACATCATAGCAACCAGAGTGATTGTGGGTTGTAAGTAGAAGCTTCCTTTCACGTGCTCACATGATTTTATATGTATCAAGCAATGTTATTGCTAATTAGCTCCTTTCATTGGTATATAGTTGATCTATATATTGTTATATTGTGGGGACCTGGGCTCTAACTCAATTTTATTTGGGATTAATTGGATTTTTGCAAGAAAATGTGGGTCAAAATTTTGCTTTTAATATTAAAAACGATTGTATATAAATCATACACAAACGACATCTTTATTTTATTTTAACCAAAAGTAGGTACACATCTTGTTCCATTCAAATCGTACAAACTAGAGTTTATTACCCATTACATATAAAATGTAAACACTACTAGTTCCTTTGCTATGCCCGTAATCACCACTCTAACCTCGATCTCTCATCCTCTGCGTGACCCTGATCCTGTCCCACATGTTGTTATGCACACATACAGACACAACAACAGCCGGAAACTCCGATGAAAACAAATCCCAGTATAAAACATGTATACATGCATATTAAGTAAGGAAATACAAAATCATGATACATGCATCCATATTCGTAACACATATTAATGAGTACAGATAACACATCTTTGACTCTTATTCTTGACTCGATTTATATCTAAATCTAGGGATCCCGGTGTGAATAAGATGTAACAAGTCTCCCACCTACCCGCCCAATCGTGGTGGCGGTACGTCTTATTCCTAGACTTCGGCCCTGTTTGTAACGCCCCAGATTCGACGACTGTCCTCACTATACCAAAACGAGTCTTTCCAGCGTGCTTATGTCCTCACTCACACGCACCCTAGGAAACTTCTCAGGAGGTCGCCCATCCCAGAATTGCCCCAAGTCAAGCACGCTTAACTTTGGAGTTCTTATTTGATGAGCTACCGAAAAGAAGATGCACCCTCGTGATATGAGTAGTACAAATCAAATCTTTTAAGCTCTCTTCAACTGTACAGTCCATTACATTGAACAGTCTTGGAATCCCTCTCATTCTCGTGTGGGATCGGTTCATTCATGTTCCCTCCACCTAGAAGCCTGCTAGGAGCCGCTCATTGTCCGTGCAACTGATGGCACCGGTGATCACACCATGCCCTCTTCGGCCCCGAGCCTCACATGCCCACCAGCTTCGGCTTGGTTCGTCCCCGAACCACACCGTACTAAGAGAGGTCGGCTCTGAGACCAACTGTAACGCCCCAGATTCGACCACAGTCCTCACTGTACCAAGACGAGTCTTTCCAGTGTGCTTATGTCCTCACTCACACGCACCCTGGGATACTTCCCAAGGGGTCACCATCCCAAAATTGCCCCAAGTCAATTACGCTTAACTTTGGAGTTCTTATGTGATGAGCTACCGAAAAAAGATGCACCTTCGTGATATGAGTAGTACAAATAAAATCTTTTAAGCCCTCTTCAACTGTACAGTCCATTACATTGAACAGTCTCGGAATCCCTCTCATTCTCGTGTGGGATCGATTCATTCATGTTCCTCCACATAGAAGCCTGCTAGGAGCCGCTCATTGTCCGTGCAACTGATGGCACCGGCGATCACCTCCTGCCCTCTTCGGCCCCGGGCCTCACACTGTGTGTATCGAACATCTACAACCGGAGTCGATCTTCTCCTGAGCTTCGATACCACCGAACGTCTAGAACTTGGCAATTCTGCCAATGACTCTCCTATCTCAATGCTTAGACATAAATCAACATAAAGCACAAGTATAGCAAGGTATAAAAATCTAGTATGTGATTTTGGGAAACTCGAATCAAATCTAATTCGAGTTGTATCATCCCGAATCAACATGAATTATACCTTTCTTGTCGTTCGTAGAAGTCGAAGTCTCGTATTCTTGATATCGAATCTGTCAAACCCAATCTGAAATGACATATATATACAATGCACCATATCAACTTCTAACAAAAAATAATATATGTGAAGTGCAATACTCAATCTCGAGATAATTTTGACGGCATAACGGCTTAAACTCGATGTCCCCGTCAACTCAACAATAACCCAATCTCAACAATGCATAACCAATACCATATCATCACAATTCTAATTCCAGCATGTCAAAATCTATTCAATTCAAATCAATATATGCTGAAATTCATAACAAATGCATACGGTACCATTTCTTCGATCCGGTTTTAATTAGACGCTCTCCGATATCACAAGAACACATAATCTAGTGTAATTCACAATTTCCCCAACATCAATATCTCAAATCATGCAGGAAATGAATGAAACTTACATCCTTTTGAAGCCTTTGATGAGAGGAGCACGGAAATGAATTCGGATCGAAATTCGGGTGGTTAGATCTTGTAACCTCCCAAATATTCTTACTTGAGAATATGGGGATGTCCTGCTTACGTGAAGCAGACAGTGGGAGACAAATTGGATAGTAGATCCACTTTGTGCTACTTTGTAGGATATCCAAAGAATTCTGTTGGATATTATTTTTATCATCCCAATGAAGCAAAATTGTTTGTTTCAAGAAATGCCACCTTTTTGGAAAGGGAGTTTCTATTAGATAGAAAAGGTAAGATGATAGAACTTGAAGAAATTCAAGATACTCCCTCAACTATAGTAGTTGAACCTAATCCTCAACAACCAGTAGTTGAAGTACAAGCTCCTAGAAGGTCTGATAGGGTTATTAGACCATCTGCAAGATATACACTTCTTCATGAACAAGGCCATGATGAGCCTTGTGTTGGATGTGATCCAATGAATTTCAAAGAAGCAATATCTGATACTGATTCAACCAAATGGCTTGAAGCCATGCAGTCAAAAATGGACTATATGTATTCAAACCAAGTCTGGACATTAGTGGATCCACCTAAGGGAATCGTTCTCATAGGATGCAAATGGATCTGCAAAAGAAAGCTTGGGGCAAATGGGAAGGTAGTGACCTTCAAAGCAAGACTGGTTGCAAAAAGTTATAATCAAAGGCAAGGAATTGACTATGAGGAAACTTTTTCACCAGTAGCTATGTTTAAGTCCATTAGAATACTACTAGCCATAGCAGCATGGTATGACTATGAGATATGGCAAATGGATGTAAAGACTGCATTCCTCAATGGAGACATCAAAGAAGAAATTTATATGNTTCATTGGGAATGATGTAGGATTACTGCAATCAACTAAAGTATGGTTAGCCAGTAAATTCTCCATGAAAGACATGGGTGAAGCATCCTACGTATTGGGAATACAAATCTATAGAGATAGATCATAGAGGATGCTCGGACTCACCCAAGCAATTTATATCGATATCATTCTAAAGAGATTCTCTATGGAAGAGTCCAAGAGAGGATACTTACCAATGTGTCATGGTATTACTCTATCTAATGCAATGTGGCCCGAGACTGATGGAAAGATAGAGATGATGACACGTATTCCATATGCGTCAGCTATTGGTAGTATCATGTATGGTATGATATCGACATGTCCTGATGTTGCTTACGCTTTGAGTGTTACAAGCAGATCTCAGGCGAACCCTGGTCCAATGCATTGGAAGGCCGTGAAAGATATTCTTAAGTACTTGAGAAGGACTAAGAACTTGTTCATGGTCTATGGGAATGGAGAATTAAAATTGGAAGGCTACACTGATTCTAGCTTCCAATGTGACGTAGATGTTTCGAAATCACCCTCTAATTTTGTATTCATGCTAAATGGTGCGGGTATCTCTTGGAAAAGTTCCAAGCAAGACACCGTTGCGGATTCCACCACTGAAGCTGAATACATTGTTGCATCTGATGCAGCCAAAGAGGAAGTTTGGATGAGGAATTTTGTCCAAGAGTTGGGCGTCATTCCTAATGGAGTTGATCCAGTCCCGATGTACTGCGACAACACTGGTGCCTTTGCGCAAGCAAAGGAACCAAGGTCTCATCAGCGATCCAAACATGTACTGAGGAAATTCCACATCATCCGGGAGATTGTGGGAAGGGGAGACATATCAGTCCAAAGAGTCCCCTCTGCAGATAACGTTGCCGATCCACTTACGAAGCCCTTGCCAGGACCATTGTTTGAGAAGCATCGCGAAGCAATGGGATTAAAGTTTATGGGTAGTTGGCTCTAGGGCAAGTGGGAGATTGTTAGAGTAGATGCCCTGCAAGCCAACGGTTGGCTAGGGAATTTATTGACTCAAGTGTAATAAACAATCTTTATTTTAATATAATTTACTTTTTAATGGTTTCGTTATACTTTATCTGTATACCCATGCAAGCAGCATAGATAAAGTCCTTGATTATGCTTTAATACAAATGAATCGTAATTCGATGTTGAAACTCATTTGTAAACACGGCATATTCTAAATTCGTTCTTAGTCGATTCAACCGCCTAAAAAAGGGATAAAGGTCGCTTGAGCTCGAGACTAGCATCTGTGATGTTGTGTACTGCGTTTCTTGGTAAGGGCATAGAGATGTACAAACATACAGATGGGTAGTCATATGATGATTATACCGAACAACCCTCCCTCGGACTTTCCAAGTGGTTATCATTCATCGAGAGGATAAGTCCGTGGTTACGATTGTACACCATTATTCCTTACGACCCGGGACAACACTGAGGCTCTCTGTGCTAGGGCTGTGCTTTGACTCGTTTACCGACTCCAGGAGAGTCATCAGGTGGCGAGGTTGGGTATAGTTGCGACACATATAGGAGCCAGTGCATTGTAGTCGGGGATTCACCGCTCACCTACGGGTGTGTATATCCTATGTGATCTGATGAAATAATAGTGCGTGGAATCTCTGGCCAGAGTATGAGATGTACGTTGGAGAAGGAGTTCTCCAATAGTACATGCGATGCCACTATTATATGTGTCACATAGTTATCGAATTGATATGCAACCCTCGATGAACCAATGGTTGCAGATTCGATCGGGATATATGAGATGAAGGGACCGTACTGTACGCTAATCATAATCGACTGGTTCTTGCAGGCACTATCAGTGATACCTAGGGGATCATGGGGCGATGCTACTAGACGCTCTTACCATGATCCGATGGGTGCAATCAGAAATGAGTTCTGACATTCTTGATCAAGGTGTTGATGAAAAGAATGGGGCTAACTAGGGTAAGCCCGAATAAAGGAAATTGTCCTGAATCACAAAGAGTTGTGAACCCACGGCTAGCTGTATCCCTGAACCATTGAGGGTCACACAAGTACTGGATTATTTTGTTCCCGTTGAGATAATAAATTCAAGGAGTTGAATTTATAGAAAATGTTGAGATAATAAATTCAATGAGTTGAATTTATAAGAAATAAGTTTGATATGATCAATCGATAAGCTTATAAATAAAGTTTATAAAAGCTTATAGAAATTTTGAGAGCATGACTGTTAAGACAGTCAAAAGGAATGCACCTGCCTTATTTATACATTGGTGATCTCGAAATTAAAGTGTGCATCATAATAACAAATAAGTTGAATTTGTCACATCGATGATATTGGATCGTCGATCGGGATTATGATGAGATTAATGTAATGGGAGCATGAATCATGAGCTTGTAAGAGTATAAGCTCATCATGCAAATTTATTAAAGTTCAAATGGGCTTTGATAATTAATTATATTTTAATTGAGTTAAAATATAGCTCATTAAGTTTTTGTAAAATATGGTATTGATTTATGTAATATGAAAATATTCATGATACCATAATTTTAGAAACTAGCACACAAAGCAAAATAAATAATGCATGATATTCTTGAAAAGATATATGCATTAAAAGAAATCGAGATTGGCTATAGTTGGCATGCATCTTAGAATCTTTTATTAACTTAATTAATTAGATTAATTAAGTAAAGAAAAGATTAGAAAATATAATAATAAATTTTTTTTATCATTATAATGCATGCATTCGGTCGAATCAATAGAGATTTCAATAAGGCATTCATTCGGGCCATCTTGGGAAAAAGAATATATAGTTAACTTAATTAATTAGATTAATTAAGTTAATGATGGATACAAAAATAATAAGAATATTTTATTCTTATAGCATAGCAAGGATTCAAAAGTTTTTTTTGGAGTTTTACGAAAAAAAACTTTCGGCTCCTCCCAAGTTTCGGTGGCGGCTCTCAACTATTCTTCTTTCTTTTGCAAGAAGTTTTCGGCAATCCTAATTAATAGAATTGAGTCGATTTCTTCTTCGTGTTCTATCTCTACATGAAAGTTCTTCTAAATTTCTAGTGCAATTTAGAAGAGGAACAAATAATCCGGTCGTGGACCTGATTCAGAGATCGAAGAACGTTCGTAGGGATTTACAACAAGAGCTACGTCCGCTAATACCGGTGTAGTTGGAGCCAAGTGAAATTATTCACCAAAGGTATATTTTAATGCCCTATGATTATTTATTTAATCGTAAAACCTTACGAGCGTCCAAGTCAAATATATTTTGATTGTCAAAATAAAATAAAATTTTTTTAAAACTTCCGCTGCGTTTGGGCGCGTAGAAAACCGAGATCCAACAGTGGTATCAGAGCTAGGTTCTCTATATCGTATGGTTTTAAATCATATTGAATAATTTATTTCTAACCACACAAGAAAATTTTTCAGAAAATTGATGCACCATAAAAATTTATTTTTCCAGAAAAAAAAAAAAAAAAAATTATTTTCGAATCTGCCCGGAACTGTTCCGGGCAGTCCGTGCGCGCAGGGCCGCGCACGGTGGCGCGCAGCCTGCGTTAGGCGTCTAGCACGCCAGCGCGCAGCGCTCGCGCGCGGCGGCGGGCGCGCAGCGCGCACACGGCGTCCCGCACGCCAGCGCGCGCGGCGTCTGGCACGCCAGCGCGCGCGCAGAGTGCGCACAGGCGTCCGCACGCCTGCGCGCACAGCGCCCCTGCTAGTGCCCGATACGATCGGGCGGCGGGCGGGCGGCGCGGGCGGCTGTCCGGGAAGGTCTCGGACACTGTGCTGATTATTGGGCTTGAATTGTTTGGGCCTAGGGTGCGATTTTCTGATTTTTCAAAAACTTTGGATTAAATTGATATTTTATGAAAATTAGTCAAATTTATTTTTGAAAAATTAATTTTTGGAAAATTAATAATTTTCTTGTAAAATAAATAATTAGAATGTGATTTTAATTATTTATGGTAAAAATGAGTTTTACAAGAAATCAATTATTATTGATTTATTTGAAAATTAAATAAATGTGTTTATTTAATTTATTAAATGCTTTAATAATTGTGGTGGTTAGTGATAAAATTATTAGATATATGATTTATCAGTTAATTAAATTTATTTAATTAATTGATGTTAATATTTGATATTAAATGCATGAAGGATGATCGAGAGCCTTGACCAATGTGTTAGGTGTATGTTAGGATATTTTACTGTTTTTATTCATTTTTATAATATTTGATATTATTAAAGTGGGCCTGGTTTATGGCCCGTTCCCACCCCCATGAGAT
>NC_133316.1:8577197-8638338 GCF_012295235.1 Primulina huaijiensis | reverse complement strand
CTTTTTTCACTGGATCAACAGCTATACCATCCTTCGAGACAACATGGCCTAAGAAAGAAATCTGCTCCAACCAGAACTCACACTTCTTCAACTTAGCATACAACCTCTTCTCTCTCAGCAACTGAAGAACAACTCTGAGGTGCTCTGAATGAAGCTCTCTAGTCTTGGAGTAAATCAAAATGTCATCGATAAAAACAATGACAAAGCTATCCAAATACGGCTTGAACACACGGTTCATAAGATCCATGAAGACTGAAGGAGCATTGGTCAGACCAAAGAACATCACAAGAAATTCATAGTGACCGTACCTGGTCCGGAACGCCGTCTTAGGGATATCAGACTCCCTAACCTTCAACTGATAATAGCCAGATCGCAAATCAATCTTCGAGAACACTGTAGCCCCTTGCAGTTGGTCAAAAAGGTCATCTATCCGTGGCAACGGATACTTATTCTTAATTGTCACTTTGTTTATCTCTCTATAATCAATACACAGCCGCAACGACCCTTCTTTCTTCTTGACGAAAAGAACCGGAGCTCCCCAAGGCGAAGAACTCGGCCGAATAAAACCTTTATCCAATAGATCCTGCAATTGCGTCTTCAACTCTTTCATCTCTGAAGGGGCCATTCTGTACGGAGCCCTAGAAATAGGAACCGTACCGGGAACTAGATCAATCACAAACTCTACATCTCTGTCCGGCGGTAAACCCGGCACATCATCCTCAAATACATCAGAGAACTCTCTCACAGCATCAATATCATCAATATTCAACTTCACAATCCTATCCATATCCACAATCGAAGCCAAAAACCCATCACAGCCTCCAAACAACAACTTCTTAGCCTCAAGACACGAAATAAAAGGAAGGATCAGCGAAGTACCTGCACTGGCGAACAAACCTTCCCTATTGCCATCATCTGCAAATTTCACCGTCTTAGCAATGCAATCAATTACTGCACGATAGGTTGATAGCCAATCCATGCCAAGTATAATATCAAACGCAACCATCGCAATAACAATCAAGTCGGCATAAACAACTCGCCCATCAATTTGAACAGAGCACGCATACACAATAGATGTTGGGCACAACACATCCCCCGAAGGCAAAACAACATGAAACTGGAGGGGAATAACAGAAGGAACTATACCCAAAGATCTCAAAAATAGTTCAGACATAAAAGAATGAGTAGCACCTGTATCAATCAATGTCGTAGCTACTCTGCCTGAAATTAAAATAGTGCTAGAGATCACAGATGAATCATGGTTTATACCTTCCTTTGTCATGGTAAAGATGCGACCCTGCACCTTCTCTTTACTCGAGCCTCTTGGACAATCCTTGGCTATATGGCCTGCAGTTCCACAACGGTAACAAGTATGAGTACCAAATCTGCACTCTCCCCGATGATGTCTACTGCACTTGGGACCCAATGGCTTCTCAGGATCAGATAGAACTGTCAGTGGTTTAGGACTCGGCTCCAACTTGCCTTTCCCTTTAAAATGGTCCTTTCCTCTTTGGCTCGAACCTTGACCTCTTTGAGCAACAAACTGCTGTCTCGCCTGTCTCTCTCTGGCAATGTCTTTCTCATCTTGCTCGGCAAACAAAGCCTTAGACACAATCTCTTTGAATGTCACCGCCTTCGACATATTGATATCCCTTCTGATTTCTGCTCGAAGGCCTCTAAGGAAATGAGCACCCTTGTCTTTGTCATTGGAGGCAATATACGGAGCAAACAGAAAGCCCTCTTCAAACTTCAGAATATACTCATCAACATTCATACCTCCTTGACGAAGCTCTAAAAACTCAGTCACTTTCCGAGCTCGAAGTGCATCTGGGAAGTACTTGTCATAGAAAAGATCAGTGAACCCTTGCCACTTCAATGCTGGAACATCAACACCTATCTTGGTAGCATTCCACCAAATGCGTGCAGCTTTGACTAACATGAACACTGCACAACTGATTCTGTCCTTATCTTCATAGTTGAGATGATCGAAAATCGCCTCAAGAGCTTTGATCCACTCTACAGCCACCAATGGATCAGTGCTTCCTGCAAATTCCGGCGGATCCATTCTCTTGAAAGCAGTAAAGATCCCATCGGTCCCAACTGCCTGAGCCACTTGGCCTCTCCCTTGACCTCTACCTTGGCCTGTTCCTTGCAAACGTAACAACTGTTGGATCTGCTCACTATGGACCTTAGCTTGCTCTTTCAGTAGCTTGCCGAACTCATCGACAACTCTAGAGGAAGAACTATCCTCACCCTCTGAAGCCTTTCTCTTAGGAGGCATACTCCTACAATGTGCTCACATAATACATATCAACCAATGACAATAATTAGATGTAGAAGAAGACATACCCGGACTGTTGAAAGTAGACGAAGTCATATGCATTGGTCCGAAGAACGGTGCTCTGATACCACTAAATGTAACGCTCTGACCCGATTTCATAAAATAACAGCGGAATTTAAAATTTTTCTTGAAGGAAAGAAGGTTTAAAAATAGATTTCCATATATAATCAAAAGTATACACATGATCAATCAAATGATACAACAAAATACAAAATATCATTTTGTATGATCATGTCCAAAATACTATCAAAATAATCTTTCCTTCTTCCATCTCTATATGCATATGACTCCGGTCTCAATCAACGTCCCGGCTCGTCGCTCTTATCTGCATCACATGAAATAACTGAAATGAGTATAAAACTCAGCAAGTGGAACTCTTACATAGCAATGTACATATACCATACTCTGTAAAACGTGGCTTTGAAAACATTAAATACCATCAACTCTGAAACATGAATATCATAGAATGAATAACAATAACGATGGTATTTCTCTTTTCTCTGTTGGATTGATATCTATATAGTAACTCTGTCTCTGTACCTATATCCCATCGATATACATCGATAACTCTGAGGGATATAAGCCTATGGTCGTTGATCAACTAATTGCATGCAATCTCTGACTATGTATCTATCAATCCAATAAAACATTTGAATTCTCTCTTTGGCATTAAAACAAACACTTTGAAGACTCTATTTTCTTTTGTATTCCCTTTAACATAATTGAGACATAAGAATGTCTCTAATATACAACAAGGTGTATTAATACATAGCATGAATCAAATGGAAGGGAATAACACTTTAAAACCATTGAAACACAATACATATATTATCATGTGAGCACAAGGAAATGAATTCCACTTACAACACTTGGAACCTTGAATCTATACCCTTGGTACACAACCTACAACAATAAACCATAATTTGCACCATCAATAACCCAATAATCACAAACTCATACCATTAAATCCATAAAACCAACACCATCAACAAACCCATGATTTCTCCCAACACCAAAACCAAGAATAAACTATACCACAAGCTTACCTTAGCTCCTTGAACCCACAAGAACCTTGATCACACTTCAATAATCCAACAAGTAGCTTGAATCAAAGAAAGGAAATGAAACCCTAACCTCCCCTTGAGAGAAAGAACCGAGAAAATGGGAGAAGAAATGAGAAAAATGAACCAACTCTTGCATTATATCACTTAAATCTCGAAAACACGCTTCTACTGTTCATGCACCGCGGGTGCGCTACATACCTCACCGCGGGTGCGGTGTGCCTTCGGCACCTCAACCAAATTTCTGAAATCGACGACCGCGGGTGCGGTACCTATCCCACCGCGGGTGCGGTGTCTCTTCGGCAATTCCACAAATTCTGCAATAAAGACCGCGGGTGCGCTGCACAAATCACCGCGGGTGCGGTCTGCTCTCGGCCAAAACAACTCTATGCAACAAAAATCGAATCGCAACGCTGATACAACACAACTACCCATCAACTAATATCAACAATACCACAAAAAAATAATAACCAACAATACTATGACCCATAATCACAACTCTTAACATCTAAATCAAACTTAATCTTAACCAAATAATCCATAAAAATACGAAATCTTAAATCGTACCATTCACCAGGCTTGGATATTACACTGATCATATCGATACGTCATTCTGTATGGAATAAAACATGCTGATTTGGTCAATCTGTCTATCACAACCCAAATCGCATAACAACCCCGGGATGATCGTGGTAATTTCGTAACAAAGTCCATGGAAATGTGATCTCATTTCCATTCAGGAATAGATAAACTCTGAAGTAAACCTCCGGGCTTCTTTCTCTCGGCCTTCACCTGTTGGAAATTCAAACATTTCGACACAAACCCTGCAATGTTTGATTTCATCTTTTTCCACCAAAACTGTGTTTTTAGATCGTTGTACATCTTTCTGCCACCAGGATGAATACTAAACCGACTACAGTGCGCTTCGGATAGAATCTGTTGTTTCAAATCTGAAACATCTGGCACCACAAGGCGGTTATTTATATATAGAACATGATCATGTACCTGATACTCTGAGTGATGTCCCGATCTGACCATCTGAATCGACTTCTGAACATTCTGATCATTTTTCTGTGCTTCTTTAATGCGAACAATCAAATCTGGTTCCATTTGAATCGCAGCAAGTCGCAATGGTCTACAATCTGTATCAAATACTAATCCAGACAAACAGCAATCCTTAATCAAATTAGAAACAACTATCGTCGATAAGGATAAAGCACATACTTTTTGACTCAAGGCATCTGCTGCTGCATTTGATTTTCCTGGATAATACTTGATCTCGCAATCAAAGTCTTTCAGCAGATCAAGCCATCTTCGTTCTCTCATATTCAATTCTGACTGAGAAAACAGATACTTCAGGCTTTTGTGATCAGAATAGATTTCAAACTTCTCGCCGTAGAGATCATAGTGTCGCCATATCTTTAGTGCAAATACAATGGCCGCCAATTCAAGATCATGAATTGGGTACCGAATCTCGTGTGGCATCAACTGTCTCAAGGCATATGCAATCACATGTCTGAAATGGATCGATTTTAGGTGTTCGAAATCGCAACGGAAGCTCAAGAATGTTTTCTAAACATGAAAACCGAAATTTTTATGAAAATCTTGAAAAATTAGAACACCATGTACTAGTGTGCAACATATACAAAAACACAAACTATGACATTCATAGGGTGTTTAGAAGTTTTACCTATCAACATCTTGGGGTTGATGATGGCTCCAACTAAAGTGTAAACACTTTAGCTCTTGTATGGCAAGAAAAATCTACAAGCTTCCTCCTACCTTCAAAATCAAGCCCACCACCAACTAGGTAGATCCTCTCATATTTTGCACTACAAAAATATGAGGATTTTTCTTTGAGAAGAGATTTGTTTCTCCAACAATTGAAGAACAAAAAATGAGAGATTATTTTCGGCCAAGAGAGAGTAGAATGGGAGTGAATGGGTTGTCTTGGTGCTTGAAAAAGTTGAGACTACTTTTTGCATGCCATGCAATATTTTAATCAAAAGTATTCCCCAACTCTTCACCTCCTTAGCATGCATATCAAGTGGGCTTGTAACATTTACAAAGGGCCCATGGACTTTTAAATTGTCTCAAACATATTTGAGCCCAATTAACCTTTACTTGATTTTACTCAAGCCCACTAGTTCAATAATTATTTCCCATTGGGCTCTACAAGGCCCAATGTTATTTAATCAATTGAACACTTGAATTAATTTAATTATTTGGACTCTACTAGGCCCACTAGTGTTTAATTAATTCAACACTTGAATTAATTTAATTAGTCCATAATAATGTTTATGAAAATCACAATTTTTCAAATACATTATTTACTTGGCCTACTTTTAATTTAGCAACACATTCATAAATTAAAAATTACATTTCTCTCGTAGAAGTCTTACTTCTATTTTTCTTTACGCTTATAAACTCATTTATAAGCCGTTCAACACATTGAACTATTCTAACTTCTCAACGGGATCTAGAAAGCTAGCACTTGTGTGGCCCTCAATGGTTATTTGATACAACTAGCCGTGGGTTCACATCTCCATGTGATTCGGACTAAACATGTCCTTATATGAGCATACCCCAATTGCTCCATTCTTACTTATCAACTCCTTGATAACAAGAATGTCATAACTCAAGTCTGATAGTACCCAACCAATCATGTTAAACGCCTAGCAGCATCGCTTACATGATTCCCTAGGTATCAAATGATAGAGCCTGCAAGAACCATTCAATTATGGTTAGCGTACACTACGGTCCCTTCAACTCATATATCCCGACCGATTCGACAACCATTGGTTTATCGAGAGTTGTCAATGAATCGATACTATGTGTCATGTCGTAGTTGCATCGATAGTGTAATCTAAGAAACCCCTTTCTTAATTACCACCATACTCTGATCAGAGATTTCAAACTACACATACATGAGAACACATTGGATATCTATACCCGAAGGTAAGCGGTGAATCCCCGACTACAATGCATCGACTCCTATATGTTTCGACAGAACACCCAACCTTGCCACCTGATGACCCCTTGAGAGTCGGTAAACAAGTCAAAGTGTAATTCTAGCACATAGAGTCTCAATGTTGTCCCGGGTCATAAGGACTAATGGTGTACAACCATAAACTAGGACTTTTCCACTCGATAAGTGAGAACCACTTGGAAAGTCCTTTANTTTGTGCGAAAGAAAGACGGTTCGATGAGATTGTGTATTGATTACCGGCAACTGAACAAGGCGACGGTAAAGAACAAATACCCATTGCCTCGTATCGACGATTTATTTGATCAGTTGCAGGGATCCTCTGTTTATTCCAAGATCGATCTGAGATCTGGATATCACCAGCTGAGAGTCCGAGATGTTGATATACCCAAGACAACATTCCGAACCAGGTACGGACATTATGAATTTATTGTCATGCCGTTCGGTTTAACGAATGCTCCAGCNCATCACAATATACAACGAAATCACCCGTACCTTAAGGTATTGTCAATACTGGAGCACTGGTCAATCGTCTCTTCAACTCCAAGAAGCTAGCCTCACAAGCTTCAGACCACACAAATGGCGCACTCTTTTGTGTCAACTGGGTAATAGGCTTCGCGATACTGGAGAAATCTTTGATGAATCATCGATAATACCCTGCTAGACCCATGAAACTGCGTATCTCTGGCACAGAAGTCGGTCTAGGCCAACTGATTACAGCTTCAACTTTACTTGGATCAGCAGAAATACCGTCTCCAGATATGATATGCCCCAAAAAGACAACATGTCTCAGCCAAAACTCACATTTTGACAGTTTAGCATATAATTTCTCATTTCTCAGCGTCTGCAACACAATTCTTAAGTGTTCGGCATGCTCAACCATACTCTTGGAATATACTAAAATATCATCAATAAAAACAATAACAAACTCATCTAGATACTTCTGAAAAACACGATTCATCAGTCCCATAAACACTGCTGGAGCATTCGTTAAACCGAACGGCATGACAATAAATTCATAATGTCCGTACCTGGTTCGGAATGTTGTCTTGGGTATATCAACATCTCGGACTCTCAGCTGGTGATATCCAGATCTCAGATCGATCTTGGAATAAACAGAGGATCCCTGCAACTGATCAAATAAATCGTCGATACGAGGCAATGGGTATTTGTTCTTTACCGTCGCCTTGTTCAGTTGCCGGTAATCAATACACAATCTCATCGAACCGTCTTTCTTTCGCACAAATAGCACTGGAGCGCCCCAAGGAAAAACACTCGGTCTGATATATCCCTTAGCTAGAAGATCTTCTAATTGAGTTTTCAGTTCTTTCAGTTCAATAGGTGCCATTCTGTACGGAGCTCGGGATATAGGAACAGTATCTGGAATGAGATCGATGCTAAAATCTACCTCTCGAGCTGGAGGTAACCCTGGAATCTCGTCGGGGAATACATCGGCAATTTCACGTACCACTGGCAGATCTGCCAATGACGGGCTCGATTTCAGTAGATCTACTGAATAGACAAGGAACCCTTCTGCTCCTCTCTATAACAATCGTGTCATCGTCAAAACAGATACTAAGGGAATCCGAGATCTGGAACTCTTACCCAAGAATTTCCATTCGTCAGCCATTTCTGGTCTAAACCTGACAATCTTCTGGAAACAATCTACAGTGGCTCGGTACTTTGTTAACATATCAATACCGACAATACAATCAAAATCAGATAACCCAAGCACAACACAGTCTAACTCAATCTCGTGACCCTCGAACTGTAGCATACACTGTCTAACTGAAGTCACGGATATAAGACCACTTACCAACGGAGAAGTAACAGACACTACTTGTGCTGAGTATCTATATATCCATGTGATCTCAGGTTCGATTCTGGGAAGGCACAAGCTCCAGTGCATGGGCTGTAGAGTTCTATGAGTAACCCGTACGACGCCTATGGGAAGCCCGTGAGGGAAATGGCCCCTTGAGGGAGCCCAAGATCGGGACAACCTTGGGTCGATCGGGGCAGTGGGCCGTATGGGCGGTCCACTGGAGCTATAATGGGTCGTTACACTAGAAATTTATGAATCATTGAAGGAGATAGACTTTGAATTTCGAAGGAAATGACGTCGACATAAGACGTGAATGAATCCGATGGGTGAGTTTAATTCCGATAGGAATGCACTAGGCTTTTGCCAAAATTTGACGTCAAATTTTGTCTGTCAAAATCTCAGCGGGATTATGAACCTGGCGGCTCTGATACCACTAAAATGTCACGCCCCGTGTCCGAAGCATCTGTGACATCCGGCATTGTTTAACAATTATATTGAAAACAATAAAGCCTCGTATCAAATCAAACCTGTCTTTTTCATAAATAAAGTATTGTCTTACAATGACAATGAAATAAATACATCAGAGTTGCGAAATGCAGAAAACTAAACAAAAGGGAAAAATTGGTTCTTGATCTTGATCATCGTTCGCCAACCCCAGAAAGCTTCCTACTCCTCCTCATTTATTTGCTCTTCAGTTTTATCTGAAATTTGTAAAGGGTGAGTGTTTTGGGAAACACTCAGCAAGTGGGAGGTCGATCGATTTCCAATTATACATATAGAACTTAGTCTTTAAAACATTTCTTTAACACACTTTCAAATCCCATTGCTTTGAAATTACAGAAACAAATCGAATATAACACAAGGGTTAACAGATGATTCAGAACAATTCAGAAGCAGATCAGATCATTTCAGAAAAATTCGAAGACAGACACAACACTGTTACTCATCTCATTTCCATGGTCAAATTGTCCCCAATATGTTAGTCCGCTAAGGGGTGAGGCCAAAACTCGGTTTTATACCCACCGGTGGGGGCCAGACAGAAATGGTCTTATACCCACCATTGGGGGCCAAACAGAAATGATTTTATACCCACCATTGGGGGCCAGACAGAATCACAATTCTCGTCCCATTTCAAATTGAATTGTAACAGTGTAAACAGAATTCAGAATTAACAGACAGAACTTTTCAGATTTTCAGATTTCAGAGTTTTCATACGGACACAGCGGAATCAAAGCAATTCGAAGCATAGAAGAAACACCTAATCAATCGTAATTTTAAACAAAACAGATAGCTATTTTCGAAGATAAGGACACACATATATGCATGTCACATTATTTATATCAAAGTTTAAAAATACAACAAAATATGTAATAAAAGCCCACTTACAGTAGTTTTTCGAAGGTAGGTTCGAAATTTGCAGACTTTGACACGAAATTTCCTTCGGAAAATTTGGCAGCACATCGACGTAATCTTAACAAATATTGTCTTCAGTTCGGCAGCACCTTGACGTAGAACTCTAGCACTTGACTTCACGAAACTTTCTTCTTTCTTCCTTGCTAGCCTTGGCCGAAATTTTGGAGAGTTTGGTGCAGGGGAGTAGCTGAATTTTTGAGAGGTTTTGTGGTGTGCTTTCTCTCAACCAAGTGAGTGGTATTTATAGGCAAAAAAAGACCTTCCACCTAGCCACTTGGATCGACCACTTGGGCTCCAAGAAATGATTTAATGATGATCATAATGGTGGTCAAAGAAATGCCAAGCACCAAGAGTCATTCTTTGCACCATAAATGTGTCCTGATCTCCTAGATCCTCCCTTAGCTTCTTCATGGATTATCTCAACGGTCATTTCTTGCATACTTAATTTGTCTTAACCTTTAGCTCATCCCTTAGCTACTTCCTTGGTTATCTCAAAGGTTGTTTCTTGCATAATAAGTCTGTCCAATCCCTTGGCTCATCTTTTAGCTCTTTTTTTTGGTCTTGTTAGGACAAGCTTGGTTGAGCTGTTTCGAGCTGACAGATCGAGTCCTTGAGCTGGGGTTTTACTTTTCTAGTGACAATACTTCAATGGATGCGGTTATTTGCAGCTTGGCTTCATATTGAGTTAATCTCCAAACTTTGAAGCCATTTTGATGCGAACACGGGTGGTCAAGCTCCAAGGAAAACGTGGGATCCTTTAGAGTTGCCGGAGGGACCAATCACGAGAGGACGGCTAAAGAAATTCAAAGAGGCACTACAAGGGCTTATGAGAAATAAAGAAGGACTTACAAGCAAGGTACAGAGTGCTGAAGGGTTCGTGATGCATGGGAATAAGTTTGGGAGTCATAAGAACACCATTCAAGTGATGAACGAAGAAAACATCCAGAATGACCCGCGCCCGAGCGGTAAAATACTACCGCCCGAGAGCCAAACGTACTGACCAAGAGGTGATTTCCAGAACACTCGGCGCTCGAGCGGTCATTTTCTGCCGCCCGAGCGCGAATAGCCAGAAGACCTGGCGCTCGAGCGGTCACATTCTGCCGCCCGAGCGCGCCTGCTGCAAGAAGAAAATCTAGTTTCCTTGTTAAGAATCCTAATTATCTTGGTAACATGATTTTGAGTATCTTTTAGATTTGTACACAATATTATGGACGAAAATTGGAACATTATGGAGATTATTATTGAGTTTATCAAAGTTTTTGAGTTTTCTCTCAACTTTTCAAGGCTTTAGCTTTGTTTTCAAAAATCAAACTTATCAAAGTTTTAACTTTGTGGCGTTTGTCGATCGTTTCTTGCGCGGATTGTCAAAGACAAGTTCTTCGAAGGTTCGATTAAGTTTCGATTGTTTCTTTGTGATTGTTTATTACTAAACCGCGTCGTTTAGGGGTGAATATCACGTAATTCCTTGAATCAAAAGATCGGGACATCGTAACAACGATACTTGTTCGTTATAGAATTGAGGACGCAATTCATATTTAATCTCGTTTGCTTTTCATCGTACGAGGATTCATGTCATTTGGTATCAGAGCTTAGGTCCATTGAATTCAAGTAAGTTTATCACGTTATTATCTAGTCTATTATCAAATCTGTTATCCTTTCGTTCCTTTTTCAGATCTATATTTTTAGCATATCGTTCTTCGTCAGTTTTTGAAATTTTTGGTGATTTTTTTTGTTAGGATTTTCGAGTAAGTACTCAGAAAAAAAAATAGTACCAAAAATCCGAAAATTCACCATTATTTCCTTTTTGTATTTTGTTCTATTCCTTTTTGTGAGTCATATACAAGTGCCTCACACAGTCAAAAAAAAAATATTTACCTTCAAATTGCTTGTCTCCGCAGTCCAAGTGAGTCGATCACATTTGTTCACAAGTTGAACTTGTTTGTTTGATATACAAATACAAAGCTTGAGAACACTTTCGAGAGCAATATCAAATTAGAGTGAAAACATTTGAGTGCGAGTGTTATTTCTTAGGAGTGACGGTGAGTATTTGTTGTGAGCAAAAAAAAAAACTAGAGAGGAGTGACGATCGACTTTTCTTTGGAGTGACCGTGAGGACTTGGGTGAGAAATATTTTGTTTTCTACTAACGTTTTCTTGCAGGTACAAATCTGAAATTAAACGGAGAAGGAGGTAGGAGATAGTTCGAACCCGGGGTTGTCTAAGGTTCAAATGGAGGCGTTGTTTGGGCATTTTAGTAGGATGATGAGGGTCGAGTTGGAGCCATTGCACGAGAGGATGAGTATGCTTGAAGTTAGTACTAGTGGAGATAAATCTAAGCCTAAAAATATGGGTAGAGGAGAAGAAGAGGAAGATTATGATTTGGGAGGAGATGAGGAGAGCCAAAATGAAAATTGGGGTAGGAATGGAAGAGGTAGAGGATTTGGTAGAGGTAGAAGAGAAGCCACACGGGGTAGATACAATGACGGGAATAGGGAGGATGCTAATATGGGTAGTATTAAGATGAAGATTCCTTCGTTCCATGGGAAATCTGACCCGAAGGCATACTTATAATGGGAAAAGAGGGTAGAGTTTGTGTTTGAATGTCACCACTACTCCGAACAAAAGAAGGTTAGGTTGGCGGTGGTAGCATTTCTAGACTATGCTCTCATTTGGTGGGATCGATGAGTGACCACTAGGAGGAGGTATAATGAGAAACCCATTGAAACTTGGGATGAGATGAAGAGGGTCATGAGGAAGAGGCTTGTGCCCAACCACTACTATAGAGAGATGTTTAAGAGGCTACAAACTTTGAGGCAAGGGGTAAGGAGTGTTGAGGACTACTATAAGGATATGGAGGTAGTCATGATTAGGGCAAATATTGAGGAAGATAGTGAGGCCACGATGGCTCGTTTTCTTTGTGGTTTGAACAGGGAGATTCAAGATCAAGTGGAGCTTCGGCACTACTTGGATCTAGACGAAATGGTGCAACTGGCCAGAAAAGTGGAGCAACAACTCAAGAGGCGTGGAGTTGGCCGCACCAATCAAACCGGGGGTTCATCATCTTCTTGGCGACCCAATGTGGCAAAACGTGATGAAAATAAGGTGGTGATCAAACCCAAGGTAGAGACCAAATAAGAGGCGCCTAAACAAGGAGTGCAAGGTAAATCTGAAACTCCTTCTAATCAACCTAGAGATGTTAAATGCTTTAGGTGTCAAGGGTTAGGTAATATTGCTAGTGAATGTCCTAATAAAATGGTAATGATTTTAAATGACTATGGTGAGTATGAATCTCATAGTGAGGATGATGATGATGATGAGATGCCTGCATTAGAGGATCCTGACGAGGGTTATGATGCGGTTGTAGGTGAAGCACTAGTGACTAGGCGAATTATGAGTGCCCAAATCAAGGAGGAGGAGACTAACCAACGAGAGAACTTGTTCCATACTAGGTGTTTTGTAAATCAAAAAGTTTGCAATCTCATCATAGATGGGGGGAGTTGTACTAATATAGCAAGTGTTGAGATGGTAGAAAAATTGGGTTTACCTACATTAAAGCATCCTCAACCATATAGGCTTCAATGGTTGAATGATTGTGCGGAGGTGAAGGTTACAAAACAAGTGCTAGTGCCTTTTGCTATTGGGAAGTATGTGGATGAGATCTTGTGTGATGTGGTACCCATGCATGCATGTCATATCTTGTTGGGTAGACCTTGGCAATATGATAGGCGGGTGACACATGATGGGTTCAAGAATAGGTACTCCTTTGAATTGAAGAAAGAAACCATTGTATTACTTCCTTTGTCCCCAAAGCAAGTGTCGGAGGACCATTTTAAAAAAAAAGAGGAGAGATGAGGCCGAAAAAAAGAGTGAACTAAAAAGTGAGATGGCCTTTGAGAATAAAAATGAAATGGCTGAAAAAAAGAGTGATCAAAAGAGTGAGACGGCCATACAAAAGAAAAATGAGAGGAAAGAGGCCAAAAAGAAATCATATATGGCCCAAAAAAGTGAATTGAAGCAATTGATGCACACACATGAACCACTTGTGTTGATTCTTTATAAAGAGATCCTCTTTAACACAAGTGATATAGCCGGGACCCTTCCGAGCATTGTTGTTTCACTTTTGCAGGAATTTGATGATATATTTCCGGAGGAACTACCTCAAGGGCTACCACCATTGAGGGGTATTGAGCACCAAATTGATTTTGTACCCGGGAGTGCATTGCCAAACCGTCCAGCATATAGGAGCAATCCGGAGGAGACTAAGGAGCTTCAACGGCAGGTAAGTGAGTTGTTAGATAAGGGTTTTGTGCGTGAGTCCATGTCTCCTTGTGCTGTGCCTGTGTTATTAGTTCCTAAGAAAGATGGCTCATGGCGTATGTGTGTGGATTGTAGGGCAATCAATAACATAACCATTAATTATAGGCATCCCATACCTAGACTAGATGATATGTTAGATGAATTGCATGGTGCATGTGTCTTTAGTAAAATTGACTTGAAGAGTGGTTATCACCAAATAAGAATGAGAGAAGGTGATGAGTGGAAAACTGCTTTTAAAACCAAATACGGGTTATATGAGTGGATGGTCATGCCTTTTGGCTTAACTAACGCTCCTAGCACCTTTATGAGGTTAATGAATCATGTTTTGCGTGCACACATAGGAAAGTTTGTTGTTGTTTATTTTGATGATATCCTAGTGTATAGCAAAAACTTGGATTAGCATGTTAATCACTTGAGACTTGTACTAATCACACTAAGGGCTGAGAATTTATATGCTAACTTAAAAAAATATGATTTTTGTACGAGCAAACTTGTCTTTCTGGGTTTTGTGGTAAGTTCACAGGGTATACAAGTTGATGAAGACAAGGTAAGTGTCATTCGAGATTGGCCAACGCCTACTACTGTTGGTCAAGTTCGAAGTTTTCATGGTCTTGCAAGCTTATATAGGAGGTTTGTAAAAGATTTTAGCACACTGGCAGCACCAATGACGGCGGTGATCAAGAAGAACGTTCCATTCCATTGGGGCGAGGAGCAAGAGAAGCCTTTTAATCTTATTAAGCAAAAGTTAATTAATGCTCCTTTACTTGTTTTACCTGATTTTGCTAATACCTTTGAAATTGAATGTGATGCTTCAGGTGTAGGTATTGGTGGAGTCTTGATGCAAGGAGGTCGACCGGTGGCATACTTTAGCGAGAAACTCAATGGAGCCGCCCTGAACTATCTCACGTATGATAACGAGTTCTACGCACTTGTGAGGACTCTAGAGACGTGGCAGCACTACTTGAGACCTAAGTAGTTTGTGATTCATACGGATCATGAATCCCTAAAGCGCCGTAAGGGGCAACAAAAGCTGAACAAGCGGCATGCCAAGTGGGTGGCATTCACAGAGACATTCTCCTATATTATCAAGTACAAACAAGGTAAGGAGAATGTAGTGGCCGACGCGCTATCACGGAGGTACGTACTAATCTCTACCTTAGAGTCTAAAATTTTGGGGTTTGAGCATGTGAAAGAGTTGTATGTGCTGGATGAGGATTTTAAGAGTGTGTTTGAAACTTGTATGCATGGACCACATGAAAAATTCTATTTGCATCATGGTTTCTTATTTAAAGAAGATAGGTTGTGCGTTCCTAAATCTTCAGTTCGTGAATTACTTGTTAGGGAGGCACATGGGGGTGGCTTGACAGGGCATTTTGGTGTGGCTAAAACTTTAAGTGCATTGCATGAACATTTCTATTGGCCACATATGAAACGTGATGTTGAGCGTGTTTGTGAAAAGTGCAAAACTTGTAGACAAGCTAAGTCTAGGACACAACCACATGGATTGTATACACCACTTCCCGTCCCTAGTGAACCTTGGGTTGATATTTATATGGACTTTGTTTTGGGGTTGCCTAGGACAAAGAAGGGGAGGGATTCTATATTTGTTGTTGTGGATAGTTTTCTAAAATGGCACATTTTATTGCTTGTCATAAAACTGATGATGCGTCTAACATTGCGGATTTGTTCTTTAGAGAAGTCGTTAGGTTGCATGGCATGGCTAGGACTATTGTTTCTGATCGTGATGTTAAATTCTTAAGTTACTTTTGGAAAACATTGTGGGCTAAACTTGGCACAAAATTGTTGTTTTCTACTACGTGTCATCCTCAAACGGATGGACAAACTGAGGTTGTTAATAGAACGTTAGGAACACTTTTACGTGCTATTCTTAAAAAGAACTTAAAGAATTGGGAAGAATGTTTACCATTTGTTGAGTTTGCTTATAATCGTTGCGTGAATTCTACTACCAATTATTTGCCGTTTGAACTTGTTTATGGTTTTAATCCTTTGACTCCGTTGGATTTGATGTCTTTACCTGTGAGTGAAAGGTTAAACATGGATGGCAAGAAGAAAGCTGAATTTGTTAGGAGTCAACATTGAGAAGAAGAATGAGCAATACACCAAGCAAGCCAACAAGGGGAAGAAAAAAGTGGTGTTTGAAAAGGATGATTGGGTATGGCTACACTTGAGGAAGGAAAGGTTTCCTGAGAAGCGACGTTCCAAGCTACTACCGAGGGGTGATCGGCCATCTCAAGTCCTCGAAAGGATCAATGACAATGCCTACACACTTGATCTACCAGGTGAGTATAACGTTAGTTCTACTTTTAATGTTAGTGATCTTTCTTTGTTTGATGTAGGTGATGAACAAGATATGAGGACAAATCCTTTTCAAGAAGGGGAGGATGATGCGAACACGGGTGGTCAAGCTCCAAGGAAAGCGTGGGTTCCTTTAGAGTTGCCGGAGGGACCAATCACGAGAGGACGGCTAAAGACATTCAAAGAGGCACTACAAGGGCTTATGAGCAATAAAGAAGGACTTACAAGCAAAGTGCAGAGTGCTGAAGGGATCGTGATGCATGGGAGTAAGTTTGGGAGTCATAAGAACACCATTCAAGTGATGAACGAAGAAAACATCCAGAATGACCCGCGCCCGAGCGGTAAAATACTACCGCCCGAGCGCCAAACGTACTGACCAAGAGGTGATTTCCAGAACACTCGACGCTCGAGCGGTCATTTTCTACCGCCCGAGCGCGAATAGCCAGAAGACCTAGCGCTCGAGCGGTCAAATTCTGCCGCCCGAGCGCGCCTGCTGCGAGAAGAAAATCTAGTTTCGTTGTTAAGAATCCTAATTATCTTGGTAACTTTATTTTTGAGTATCTTTTAGATTTGTACACAATATTGTGGACGAAAATTGGAACATTATGAAGATTATTATTGAGTTTATCAAAGTTTTTGAGTTTTCTCTCAACTTTTCAAGGCTTTAGCTTTTTTTTCAAAAATCAAACTTATCAAAGTTTTAACTTTGTCGCGTTTGTCGATCGTGTCTTGAGTGGATTGTCAAAGACGAGTTCTTTGAAGGTTCGATTAAGTTTCGATTGTTTCTTTGTGATTGTTTATTACTAAACCGCGTCGTTTAGGGGTGAATATCACGTAATTCCTTGAATCAAACGATCGGGACATCGTAACAATGATCCTTGTTCGTTATAGAATTGAGGACGCGATTCATATTTAATCTCGTTTGCTTTTCATCGTACGAGGATTCATATCACATTTCCTGGAGTAGTTAGTTAGCTGAAATCTAAGTTCATATTTAATTTCTATAGTTAGAATGAAAATTGTTGAACTTAGATTTAGCTAAATTTTAAGTTTATATTTCTTACATTATTTGCTTCGGATTGAAATTTCCGGGTTCTCACACTATCAGACTTGAGTTCTGACGTTCTTATTATCAAGGAGTTGATAACTAAGAATGGAGCAATTGGGGTATGCTCATATAAGGACATGTTTAGTCACGAATCACATGTAGATGTGAACCCACGGCTAGTTGTATCAATGAACCATTGAGGGCCACACAAGTACTAGCTTCTAGATCCCGTTGAGAAGTAAAATAGTTCAATGTGTTGAACGGCTTATAAAGGAGTTTATAAGCGTAAAGAAAAATAGAAATACGACTTCTATGAGGGGAATGTAAATTTTAATTTGTGGAAGTGTTCCTAAATTAAAAGTTGACCAAATAAATAATGTCTTTGAAAATTGTGATTTTCATAAACATTATTATGGACTAAATTAAATTAATTCAAGTATTGAATTAATTAAACACTAGTGGGACTAGTAGAGTCCAAATAATTAAATTTATTCAAGTGTTGAATTAATTAAATAATATTCGGTCTTGCAGAGCCCAATAGGAAATAATTATTCAACTAGTGGGCTTGAGTAAAATCAAGTAAAGTTTAAATGGTCTCAAATGGGTTTGAGATATTTAAATAAAAGTCCATGGGCTTTGTAATTGTTACAAGCCCAAGTAGAAAGCATGCATGGGAGGTGAAGGGTTGGGAGACTACTTTTTCAATATCCAAGGCATGCCATGCACATGCTTAACTTAACTTTTTCCACAACCAAGAAAGTTCTCTCCTCCCCTTTCTCTCACCATTTTGGCCGAAATTTTTGTGCTCTTTCTCTCCATTTTTCTTCTTCAATTGTTGAGAAAAGAAATGTATTCTCAAAGAAAAATCCTCTAATTTTTCTAGTGCCAAATTAGAGGGGATCTACCTAGTTGGTGGTGGGCTTAATTTTTGAGCAAGGAGTGCTCAAAGGAGAAGCTTGTAGATTGTCTTCCTTCAAGAGCTAAGTTGTTTACAACTTATTTGGAGCCAAACATCAATCTTTTAAGATTAATAGGTAAAAATTCTAAACACCCTTTGAATGTCATATTGTGTTTTGCTTATTTGCTTACTTTGTGGGGTGCTCGATTTTTGTTCTTCTTGAAACAAATTTTTAAAAACTTCTGTTGCGCAACCTAGCATTGTAACCGATCCCCTTTCATGGTGTGCCAAAGTTTATTGTATCAGATCGTGATCCTCGATTTACTTCGTACTTTTGACACAGTTTGCAACAAGCTCTAGGTATGAGATTACATTTGAGTACTGCATATCATCCTCAGACCGACGGGCAGTCAGGGAGGACTATCCGGATATTAGAAGATATGCTTAGAGCTGTAGTGCTAGATTTTTGGCACGAGTTGGCAAGATTCTTTGCCATTATGTGAATTTTATACAACAGCAGCTATCAGACGAGTATAGAGATGGCTCCGTTTGAAGCGTTGTATGGCAAGAAGTGCAGATCTCCTCTTTACTGGAATGATATATCAGAAGTACCTGAACTTGGACCTGATATGATCCGAGATATGACTGAGAAAGTGAAGCTGATTCAGCAGAAAATGAAGACAGCTCAGGATAGACAAGCCAAATATGCGAATATTCAACGTCGATCGTTAGAATTTGAAGAACGGGACAGATTATTTTTGAAGATTTCTCCTTTCAGAGGCGTTGTCAGATTTGGCAAGAAAGGGGAGTTGTCTCCGCGTTATCTCGGTCCGCATGAGATTCTTGAGGAGATAGGTGATCGTGCATATCGACTTGCCATTCCTCCTTCTCTATCTGGAATACATGATGTCTTTCATGTATCTATGATGCGGAAATGATGCTTCTCATGTTCTTCAGCCAAACGAGGCTGAACTTGACAAAACTCTGAGTTATTTTGAAAAGTCAATTCATTCTTGATCGTAAAGAAAAATAACTAAGAACGAAGACTATTCCACTTTTGAAAGTTCAGTGGAGTCGTGATGGCATTGAAGAAGCTACTTACTTGGGAGACTGAATCAGATATGAGACAAAAATTTTCAGAGCTATTCCACTGATGTGAGTTTCTTATTTAGCTTCTGTTATGTCTTCATATATTATATGATTTGAATGCATGCGCTTTCGAGGACGAAATCATGTCTAAGAGCGGGAGAATTGTAAGGCCTGAAATTTTATTACTGTATTCAGATATTGATTAATTGACAGAATTGCAATGAATGGAGATTTCAGGGGCTAAAGTGCAAGAAATGAACTTGAGTAGAAAAGCATGAAATCAAATGTGGTGGACAGAACTTCGGGCGCATATGCGCGGAAGAGAGGCGCGCATATGCGCGAGCAACTATTTGCGAGACAGAACTTCTCGCGCATATGCACGAGACAGGGCGCGCATATGCGCGAGCAGATGAGAAGCTAGAGTGCGAGACGGAACATCTCGCGCATATGCGCGGAGATGAGCCGCGCATATGCGCGAGCAGATGGACTTGCCAAGCGCCGAGACAGAATGTCTCGCGCATATGCGGCGATGCTGGACGCGTATATGCGCGAGACGTGCAGACTAAAGAACAAGGCCATTTGTCCTTACCATGCATATATAATGTTAATCCTTCATTTCCCTTCAGATTTCCAGATAAGAAAACCGAGAATCCTAGAAAAGAAATCCTTAAAGTTCCTTCATAGCTTAGAAAGTTTATTGGCAAGATCTAACCGTCCAATTTTAGTTCCGAGCTCATTTTCGTTCTTCTCTCGTCAAAGGCTTCGAAAGGATGTAAGTTATATTACTTTCCAGCATGGTTCAAAATTTCTGTATGGGAGAAATTACCATTTGAGTTATATTATGTGTTCTCGAGATTATGGTCCGCATATAATCGAAAATGTATCAAAGAACAGATACCGTATACAATTCTTATGATTTCAAAATATATTTGACTGAGATAATGCAGATTTTGAACATTGGAATTGTGTTGGTTGGTTTCTTATGAATTGTTGAGATGGGTATCTTGTTGTTGGTATTGCCGGTATTTCGAGATTGTGCCGTTATGCCGTTGAGATTTAGCTAGAATAAGTATTGATCATGATGTGAATGAAGTTGTATATTGATATTACTTCTCAAATGTCAATTCCAAATTTGATATTGACAGCTTCGAATTCAAGACTTCGACTTCGTCAGATCGATAAAAGAAATGTATAAATCAATGTTAACCCGGGAATGATAACTCGAGTAAGAGATAACTTGAGTTTTCCAAAAACCACATACTTATTTGTTATTGTTTTAATACCTTTGTATTCTTTGAATGTATATGCTTATTCTATTGATTTATAGAAATAGCAGAGAACAGAAGATAAATATTGAGACAGAGTCTTTGGCAGAGGTGCGAAGTCTTTGGCAGAGGTGCCAAGACACTGGACATTTGGTTTCTATCGATGTGCTTAGGAGTAGACCGACTCCTATTGTAGAGATTCGATATAATGTACCAACGTCCGGGGACCGGGATCCCTAGATAAGAGTCGAGATAGAGATGAAGCGTCTAAGAGTTTGATTTAGAGTTTATATTAATGCATGTTACTCAGACTGTGATACATATTATTTGATAAATGTTTATGCTTTTGTATATGATTATATGAAAAGTATGTATACATTATTTATACTTGGAATGTAATTCTCACTGAGTTGTCCGGCTGTTGTTGTGTTTGTAAATGTGCATGACAACAGGTGGGACAGGATCAGGGTCGAGAAGAGGATGACAGATCAAAATTTGAGTGGTGATTCGGACTTAGAGATAGATCTAGTTGTTCACTACTTGATATGTAGTTGAGAAACACAAGTGTATGGTTTTCTTTTAAACATGTTTTGTATTTTGAATCATGTTGTAGATGTTGAACTTGATTTTGTTCGATAAATAACAGAAAGCATAACTTGTTGCAGTATTTCCTTTCAACACTTGTTATGATGGGCTTGCCTTTTTTTTAAAAAAAAATTAGACCTAGTTTATACAATTGATCCAATTAATCCCAAAGAATGATTAAGAAATGAATTAGCGTCCGAGTCCCCACAGTATACAATAATGATGTGTTTGGTAAATCAAAAAACCATGGTCTAATAATCAAACATTCTGATTAGTTGATAATATTAGCATCAGTTGGGAAGTTTGTGAAAGATTCCTATGAAAAGTCTCATTAACGCCTAATTAATTCTTGTCGAGTAGACCTTGTTGTTGTCAAAATTCTTAATTCATGAGTTGTAGGGAGGGATTTATGTCACCACAAACAGAGACTAAAGCAAGTGTTGGATTCAAAGCGGGTGTTAAAGAATACAAATTGACTTATTATACTCGTGAATACGAAACCAAAGATACAAATATTTTGGCAGCATTCCTAGTAACTCCTCAACCTGGAGTTCCGCCTGAAGAAGCAGGGGCGGCGGTAGCTGTCGAATCTTCTACTGGTACATGGACAACTGTGTGGACTGCACCGCACCTTGATCGTTACAAAGGGCGATGCTACCACATCGAGCCCGTTCCTGGAGAAAGAGATCAATATAACTGTTATGTAGCTTACCCTTTAGACCTTTTTGAAGAAAGTTTTGTGACTAACATGTTTACTTCCATTGTAGGCAATGTATTTTGATTCAAAGCCCTTTTCTTAAGGGATAGAGCAATCCTTACTAGTCCGTCTTTACCTATGTGGGACCGAAGCTAGCTCACTTGATTGATCCGCTTGCTTTTCCTGGAATAATATAGCCTCTTGCCAGCTCGAGTCCACTAACACCAGTACACTACTGCAAATGCACTAGCAGTAACCAGTACAAGGAGTCCCCAGATATCCTCACACCCTTGTGCAAAAAGTGTCACCGAATGCGTTGGACAATAGGTTACCTTTTTAGTACTTGGATACCCGTAGTAATTCTAGAGCTAATACGTTTACCCAGAAGGGATGTATTTATTAGAGAAAAAAGTGCTTTGCCGTGGCATTCAAATGCTGAGTCCAGACATTCTTCTAGCAGAAGCACGCCTTATAGAAAGGAAAAAGTCCTAAAGGACAACACCGTCTTTTGCTTTTAGTAATGGTTATTACATACCAGACCTTCTTTCACCAGCAGGAAAAATCTTCCAAAACATAAAATGAATAGTACGTAAAGAAAGGGCTTTTTGATCCCCGATCATAGTCTCGTCTTTCGAAGGGTCACATTCCGTTCTTATGTCGCTCATTTGTAGAAGGGTTTTTCAATGTTTTAGAGTTGTAAGACAAGCGTTTCATTATCATTACGTGTGATTCTAGCAAAAGGATGTTTATCTGTACTTCCTCTATCTTACTTTGACTTCACTCCGATACGCACCTTCAAACAGCCTAGTTTTCCTAAGAGCTGATTTGAGAACTGCTTCAATTCCAAGAAGAGTGCTTACTGAAAGCGTCTTTTGATTTGACAACTCTTTCTGTCACAACGGATTTTTCCTCATACGCTCTCGAAAGTGCCCTCCCTTCCCATGGTTTAAAGTCTGGTCCGACAGGGCAAGGAATGAAATAGTGTAATATCCAAGCCTGGTGAACGGTACGGTTTAAGATTTCGTATGTTTATGGATTATTTGGTTAAGATTAAGTTTTATTTAGATGTTAAGTGTTGTGATTATGGGTCATAGTATTGTTGGTTATTATTGTTTTGTGGTATTGTTGATATTAGTTGATGGGTAGTTGTGTTGTATCAGCGTTACGATTCGATTTCAGTTGCATAGAGTTGTTTTGGCCGAGACCAGACCGCACCCGCGGTGATTTGAGCAGCGCACCCGCGGTCTTTATTGCAGAATTTGTGGAATTGCCGAAGAGACACCGCACCCGCGGTGGGATAGGTACCGCATCCGCGGTCGTCGATTTCAGAAATTTGGTTGAGGTGCCGAAGGCACACCGCACCCGCGGTGAGGTATGTAGCGCACCAGCGGTGCATGAACAGTAGAAGCGTGTTTCGAGATTTTAAGTGTTTAAATGGATGAGTTGGTCTCATTTTTCTCATTCTTTCCCCTCATTCTCGATTCTTCAGTCCTTGGGAGAGCTAGGGTTCCATTTCCTTTCTTTTCCTTCCTTTGATTCAAGCATCTTGTGGGAGTTTTGAAGTTTGATCAAGGTTCTTATGGGCTTATACCATAGGCTTATATTTCTCAGAGTTATCGATGTATATCGATGGGATATAGGTACAGAGACAGAGTTACTATGTATATATCAATTCAACAGAGAAAAGAGAAATACCATCGTTATTGTTATTCATTCTATGATATTCATGTTTCAGAGTCGATGGTATTTAATGTTTTCAAAGCCATGTTTTCAGAGTGTGATATGTACATTGCTATGTAAGAGTTCCACTTGCTGAGTTTTATACTCATTTCAATTATTTCATGTGATGCAGATAAGAGCGACGAGGCGGGACGTTGATTGAGGCCGGCGCCATATGCATATAGAGATGGAAGAAGGAAAGATTATTTTGATAGTATTTTGGACATGATCATACAAAATGATATTTTGTATTTTGTTGTATCATTTGATTGATCATGTGTATACTTTTGACTATATGGAAATGTATTTTAAACCTTCTTTCCTTCAAGAAAAATTTTAAATTCCGCTGTTATTTTTATGAAATCGGGTCAGAGCGTTACAAATAGTCTGGTTGGATAGAACCCTAATATACTTTAAATAAATAAGGTTTTGTTGTCAAGTGAAAAAGAAAGATCCTCTTCATCTTAGCTACCGAAACCAAAAAATCATACCATGAAACCATCCGCTCCTAGTCCGATTCACTTGCACCTACCTTCTGTTATTCCTTGCCTTTTCTTGTCTTCCTGACCAGAGCAGACCAAAGCCCTATGCCTCAAGTAAAAAAATTAGCTAATAGCAACCGCACGTTGTAGCAACTTTTGATTGAAAGGTAGCTTTCAAAGAGGAAGTTTCTTCTGATTTGAAGGTTTGGAACATCAAGAGAGAGTCGACGAAAGAGCTTTACAAGTGACATTGCCTTTCTAAACCTATTATAGAGGATGGTCCACTCAAAGGGTTTTGTTGAAGGGGTACGGACATCTTGCTCTCTATTTACTAGTCCTTCCGACACAGACAGCTACCTCCGTTCACTAGACCTCCCTACTCGATTCAAAAGAAGAAGATCGGCTCTACTGCTCACTCTCGAAGACAAGGGCGATTCCCTACTCAACTATGACATTTATACCTTCGTCCGATGAGGCTCGAACGATGAGATTGCTAATGCCGAACCCACGAACTGAGAAAGAAATTTCTGTCTAAGAGCCATTATAAAACTATACGGCTGGAATCTGGCTAATCTATTGATTTTCACTTCCAACTAGGCACCGCTATCCTGCATTTGAGCGAGCTCAACAGGCTCGAATGGTCTTTAAGGAGTTAAATTATTTGATAGAATATGGGGCTTTCCGAAGACCTCTGTCCGACCTAAGGACCGTCTCTAGGCTAAATGTAATGTACCGTACTTTTAAACTATTTAAAGGTTGCGGAAAAATTAAAAATTTTCTTAAATAAATCGCGAACATTCAAAATTTGATAAAAACAACTGTTCAATCCACAACAGTTGTAAGAGAAGATCTCAAAATAAAATTTACCAAAAGAATTTGTTCAAAATCTCATAACGAGACATATATAAGAGTATTTGATCGTTTCAAAATTCTTAAAAACTTGGGCGGTCCTCTAGTCTAGCCTCCTGCTCAGTCCAAGCCTGCTCCTTGGTCCCCACCCCTCGTCTCCTCTTCATTCTCTCCTGCATCGATCAAATCTAGCGAGTCTAAAGACTCCACATGTATAAACTGGAAGTAACGAGTAATATGTAATAAAACCACATGCAACTTTAAAATAGGACGTACATACCGAAACTGAACATGCATCAAAACTTGAACGTACATACATATTTAGACGTTCCATCAACGTAGAACCTTTCATAAACATGATTGCTTCATACATACAGGAGCACACTTAACATAATTTTGAGTAGAGGCATGTTTCAAAGCAAGTGACCCATAACATAATCGCCTGATCAGACTAAATCACAGTACTGGGCTGACAGGGAAGATCCACTGCCACATACATGAGATCCATGTTCATGCTTTAACGTGTGGATTGGTTCTCGTTCATGCTTTAACGCTTTCCAATCCTGATCTAAACCCGTTCATGCTTTAACGGGGTGGGTTGGTCCCTGGTCATGCTTTACCGCTTTCCAAACCCATATATAATTTGGTCACAAGACATTTAACAAAGCTCAAAAACTTAAAAATATTTTCTTTGCACGTCAACATACTTGGCGTTGAGGGATTCGTTGGATCTCGCTTGGGGCCGCTGCTGCAACGTTCTAACATGAGTTTAAATACTTAACTTGCATAACTTAGATGTAGTTACTCGAGCTCACCACCAAAGTGATTAATTAGCTTATAACATTCTAGTTCACTCGATACTTGACCTCTTTTAATCATCGTACTAAACCATGGCATAAATCCTTAAAGTACTCAATAACATTTCCCAAAAAGTGAGATACACGGACCCCGTGCCTGGGTCCGTGTAGAGGTCCCTGTACGTACTGTAAAACACACCGAAAAGAGGGAAAGGCACGAACCCCGTGTCAGGGTCCGTGTAGGCTCGCAAATTTGACACCAGGAAGGAAACAAAGGCACGGACCCCATGTAAGGGTCCGTGTACCCGCGGTAGGAGAAAGACCACGAATTTCTGTACATGAGCTGCTTAACGTTCTAAACTCAATTGTACGGACTATGAATCGACATCTCGAGACCCTTCTTAGGATGCTACTACATTGACTTAAGCCTATACAATTGCCCCAAAACAACCACGCATCACAAGTGCACAATAAACCCGTAAAAACGATCCTTGACAACAATATGGTTTTCAAGACTACTCATTCTCCCATGTGCCTAACGACATGAAATGAAACATCAATAACCATTCCAACATCATTAACAATATACCTATATGCAGCAACGATCACCCGTTGATCGCCAACTAAACCTGCAACAATAAAACTTCAAGAATGCATCAATATCATAATTTTCTGAAAACGTAGTTTGAGCAGTCCCACAGAAATGATCATAACTCACTCAATATTTATCCAAAAAATAAGCATTTACTGTCAAATCGAAGGTATCAAAAAGTTATACAATTTTTATGTTTAACGTTTTCTCAAAATCACGAGCTAAAAATTCCAGTTTTTGAAAAGACAGTGAAAACGTGATTTGTGATCCAAAAACCATTTAAAAATTGATCCGAACATCATTGCTCAAACTTCTACACATCGCACATGTATTTTTACGCATATATAACAACACAAGGCATAATATGATGAGATCGATGCATAAACGAAAGAATATATGTGCTTTTGATATTAAAATTTTACCGAACCGGCGATACCGAAGCTGAAACGGAGCGAGGCTTGATCCGGGACGAACGTGGCTCGATTTTTTTTGAAACAAAACTCACAAAAATTAGCTGGAATGCTGAAGGAAATGGGGCAGCTGCTCTCCCTTCTAGTGTTGGATCTCGGTTTTCTACACGCCCAAACACAGCGGAAATTTTAAAATTTTTATTTATTTTGACAATCAAAATATATTTGATTGGGCGTTCGTATGGTTTTCAAAATCAAACATTCATAGGACGTTAGAAATTATACCTTTGTGAATTAAATCAATTGGCTCCAACTAATCCGGTATAAACGGATTAGCTCTTGATGAATCCCTACGAACTTTCTTCGATTCTCCTTTCTTCAATCTTCGAATCATGTCCACGACTGGATTACTTGTTCCTCTTCTAAATTGCACTAGAAATTTAGAAGATATTTTTCGTTGGAGATTAAAATTAAAAGCGACACAAAACTCTTAAAATTCTAGGAGTTGTGGCCGAAATTTTGAGAGGAGATGGGAGATGGTTTTTCGAAATTTTGAGACTAGTGGTGGCTAGGTTTTTAGGTCTTCCCTTTAAATAAAACCTCCTTGGCCCTATTACCATAATATAATAATTGGGCCTATTTAATTAACATTAATGAGGTTGATTAATTAATTGGACTAGTCCAACTAGTTTAATTAATTAATCAAAATCCATTAAAACTTTAATTATTTAGTATGTTGGACTTGTACTTCTACAAGCCCATTAAACATACTTCTCACTATATTTAATCTAATATTTAATAAACTCAACTTTTGAGTTTAATAAATTAAATTCTCAAATTTTATAAATTCAACTCCTTGAATTTATTATCTCCAAATTTATAAATTTATAAATTCAACTTCTTGAATTTACTATCTGATAAATTCAACTCCTTGAATTTATTTTCTCAAAATTTAATTATCATAAACTCAACTCCTTGAAATTACTATATCATAATAATAATTCAACTCGAATTTATTCTCTCAACGGGAACAAATGATCCAGTACTTGTGTGACCCTCAATGGTTCAGGGATACAGCTAGCTGTGGGTTCACAACTCCTTGTGATTCAGAATAACATTTATTTTTATTCGGGCTTACCCTAGTTAGCCCCATTCTTTTCACCAACACCCTGATCAAGAATGTCAGAACTCATTTCTGATTGCACCCATCGGATCATGGTAAGAGCGTCTAGTAGCATCGCCCCATGATCCCCTAGGTATCACTGACAGTGCTCGCAAGAACCAGTCAATTATGATTAACGTACAGTACGGTCCCTTCATCTCATATATCCCGATAGAATCTACAACTATTGGTTCATCGAGGGTTGCATATTAATTTGATAACTATGTGACACATATAAAAGTGGCATCGCGTGTACTATTTGGAAAACTCCTTTTCCAACATACATCTCATATTCTGGCCAGAGATTCCATGCACTATTATTACTTCAGATCACATAGGATATCCACACCCGTAGGTGAGCGGTGACTCCCAGACTACAATGCACTGGCTCCTATATGTGTCGCAACTATACCCACCCTCGCCACATGATGACTCTCCTGGAGCCGGTAAACGAGTCAAAGCACAGCCCTAGCATATAGAGCCTCAGTGTTGTCCCGAGTCGTAAGGACTAATGGTGTACAATCATAACCACGGACTTATCCTCTTCATGAATGATAACCACTTGGAAAGTCCGAGGGAGGGTTGTTCGGTATAATTGAAACAACCCACTCCCATGACAATAACATTTAATAAAAACAACGTACGCGGAAGCATTTGAAATTAAACGGGAAAGAACATTAAATCATTTACATCATAAGAATTTGAAAAATTCGTCTACATAAACATTTACTTTTAAATCCTTCAAAAGAAAACCAAAAGTCAATACAAAATTTTCCCATCATTCATTACCAAAATACATGATATTTTAAAGCTTTACATATGTTCACTCCACCACAATTTAAAGTGACATAACCAAAAAGTCTTTCCCATGGCATTTTATATGACTTCTCCCGCCTCGAACAATCCATTTCAGTCCTTTTTATCACCTGCATCACATGACATTAACCGGAATGAGAATAAACTCAGTAAATAGAAAGCTGTAAGTAGCAATTACATACATATAGCTTTGGCTTAAAACATGGCTATGGAAATGGCGTTTTTGGCAATGACAATGAAGAATGAATCATAAGTCTCAAATCAATTTAAAGGGTATCATGTCATGAATTAAAGGAAGGAAATGACAGTGCTGTGACCTGTGACCTGTGGCAAGTATCTCTTTGATATAAATATCAAAACTGTGAGAGATACTTCATAATCATGTGATTGGCCAATGACATGCATGAATTACTATCATTCCTTGGCTTTAATCATAGAGAACTTCATTTAGGTATTTTAACAAATACTTGGTAGGCAACAATAAAGTACTAACTCCTTATCAATGAATTCAATGGTATTCTTGGCTCAATGAACAAATAACAATACATACATCAATAATCTAACAATGGAAGGAGCTAGAAATCAACAAACATGACGTATATACATATATATCATGTGAGCACTTGAAAGGAAGCTTCTACTTACAACCCACAATCACTTTGGTTGGTATGATGTTCTTTGAATGATTCCTACAACAATAATCACAATAATATCCATAAATCATTATCATTAATCCAAGGAATCAACAATTCAACTTAAACCTTCATCACTTCAAACCCTTCCAACTCCAAGAATAGAAATCTTACCTTGTAGCTTGAAATCTTAGTGGAAGAAGCTAAGAAATCAATTATGAGCTTGGCACTTGAAGTAGGAAAATGAAGGAGAGAAAACCTTGAAAGGAGAAGGCAAGAAACGAAGGGAGAGCAGGAAGTGAGTAGAAGGGTTTAGAATCACGTTTAAAAGCCTTCAATTACACCAAAAATGTGTTTTCTATGCCAAAGACCCGGACCCCGTGCCCCCCTCCGTGTAGAGGTCCGTGTACACACTGGAAATCACTCATTTTTCTTGGCAGGACCCGGACCCCGTGTAGGGGTCCGTGTACCCTCTGTCCAAGGGCCAAAACTGCACTTTTTCTTCCGAATTAGCAAAAGTGGTCAACATGAAAGTTGTAGCCCTATGTGGTTTCTTGAATCTCCCACTGGTTTCAGGTCATTTGGAGTCCTGAGTAAAAAGTTATGCCCATTCTCCCAACATGTGTCAGTGCAAGAACAACGAAACACACGACACATTTCGGGCCACTTTTGGCTCGCCTTCCTTACTGATTTGAACAAAACTCAAAACATGAAAGTTATAGCCTTATATCTTATCTTTCTAATGGAAGTAGCCTCACATCAATTGAATTAATATACAAAACATTAGACCCACAACTACTGCCACATTTTTCATACCGTTTCTGCACTTCCATTTCCTATTTGGCTCAAGATCAACTTTCTATTTTACTAATTCATTACCATTCCCAATCACAATTATATAACATAACTCCAACAACTATTCCAATACACATAACCATAACCATTCTAATCCCATGTCAATAAACAACACCATAAACAATAACCATTTATATAATCTCAACCATTAAATCATAAAACATGATCATGACAATACTAAACCATAGAGATTAACATGATAAAGGTTGGGATATTACAATAATCATCATATGACTACCCATCTGCATGTTTGGACATCTCTATGCCTTTACCAAGAAACGCAGTACACAACATCACAGATGCTAGTCTCTAGCTCAAGCGACCTTTATCCCTGTTTTAGGAGGCTGAATCGACTAGGAACGAATTTAGAATATGAAGTATTTACAAATGAGTTTCAATATCGAATTACGATTCATTTGTATTAAAGCATAATCAAGGACTTTATCTATGCTGCTTGCATGGTATACGGATAAAGTATAACGAAACCATTAAAATATTAAATTATATTAAAATAAAGATTGTTTATTACAACGTAGTCAATAAAATCCCTAGCCAACAGTTGACTTACAGGGCATCTACTCTAACAATCTCCCACTTGCCCTAGAGCGAACTACCCATAAACTTTAATTCCATTGCTTCGCGATGCTTTTCAAACAATGGTCCTGGCAATTGCTTTGTAAGTGGATCATCAATATTATCTGTTGAGGGGACTCTTTCAACTGATATATCTCCTCTTCCCACAATCTCCCGGATGATGTGGAACTTCCTCAGTACATGTTTGGATCACTGATGAGACCTTGGTTCCTTTGCTTGCGCAATGGCACTAGTGTTGTCGCAGCACAACGGGACTAGATCAACTCCATTAGAAATAACGCCCAACTCTTGGACAAAATTCCTTAACCAAACTGCCTCTTTGGCTGCAGCAGATGCAACAATGTATTCAGCTTCAGTGGTGGAATCCGCAACGGTGTCTTGCGTGGAACTTGTCCAAGAGACAGCCGCTCCATTAAGCATGAATACAAAAGCAGAGGTCGATTTCGAATCATCTACGTCACATTGAAAGCTAGAATCAGTGTAGCCTTCCAATTTAAATTCTCCACCCCCATAGACCATGAACAAGTTCTTAGTTCTTTTCAAGTACTTAAGAATATCTTTCACGGCCTTCCAATGCATTGGACCAAGGTTCGCCTGATATCTTCTTGTAACACTCAGAGCGTAGGTAACATCAGGACGTGTCGATATCATACCATACATGATACTACCCATGGCTGACGCATATGGAATACGTGTCATCATCTCTATCTATTCATCAATTTTGGGACACATGGCTTTAGATAGAGTAACACCATGACACATTGGTAAGTATCCTCTTTTAAACTCTTCCATAGAGAATTGCTTCAGAATGGTATCGATATAAGTGGCTTGGGTGAGTCCCATCATCCTCTTTAATCTATCTCTATATATTTGTATTCTCAATACATAGAATGCTTCACCCATGTCTTTCATAGAGAATTTACTTGTCAACCATAATTTAGTTGATTGCAATAATCCTACATCATTCCTAATGAGCAGGATATCATCAATATAAAGTAATTGGAATGTCACTGCACTCCCACTAACTTTCTTGTACACGCATGGTTCCTCATGATTCTTAGTAAAACCAAACTCTTTGATAGTGCTATCAAATCTGAGGTTCCAACTCCTTGACGCCTGCTTGAGACCATATATTGATCTCTGAAGTTTGCATACCTTATGCTCACTTCCTACTGATGTATATCCCTGAGGTTGAGACATATAGATTTCCTTTCTGATGTCTCCATTGAGGATGCAGTCTTTACATCCATTTGCCATATCTCATAGTCATACCATGCTGCTTTGGCTAGTAGTATTCTAATGGACTTAAACATAGCAACTGCTGAAAAATTTCTTCATAGTCAACTCCTTGCCTTTGAGTATAATCTTTTGCAACCAGTCTTTCTTTGAAGGTCAATACCTTCCCATCCGCCCTAAGATTTCTTTTGTAGATCCGTTTGCTTCCTATGGGAACGATTCCCTCAGATGGATCCACTAATGTCCAGACTTGGTTTGAATACATATAGTCCATTTCTGGCTGTATGTCTTCAAGCCATTTGGTTGAATCAATATCATATATTGCTTCTTTGAAATTCATTGGATCACATCCAACACAAGACTCATCATGGCCTTGTTCCTGAAGAAGCGTATATCTAGCAGGTATTCTAATAATCCTATCAGACCTTCTAGGAGCTTGTACTTCAACTACTGGTTGTTGAGAAATGGGTTCAACTTCTATGGTTGAGGGAGTATCTTGAGTTTCTTCAAGTTCTATCGTCTCGCCATTTCTATCCAATAGAAATTACTTTTCCAAAAAGGTGGCATTTCTTGAAACAAACACTTTTGCTTCATTGGGATGATAGAAATAATATCCAACAGAACTCTTTGGATATCATACAAAGTAGCACAAAGTGGATCTATTATCTAATTTGTCTCCCACTGTCTGCTTCACGTAAGCAGGGCATCCCCATATTCTCAAGTAAGAATATTTGAGAGGTTTTCCCATCCATATCTCATATGGTGTTTTATCCACTGCTTTAGTATGGACATTGTTCAACAACATTGCCTCAGTTTCAAGCGCAAAACCCCAAAACATTGTAGGCAATTAAGTGAATCCCATCATGGATCGAACCATGTCCATCAAGGTTCGATTACGACGTTCAAAAACACCATTCAATTGTGATATTGCTGGTGGAGTCCAATGTGAGAGAATCTCATTCTCTTTTAGATAACCCAAAAATTCAGCACTCAAGTATTCTCCACCTTGATCATATCGAAATGCTTTAATACTTCTTTCTAGCTGATTTTCTACTTCAGATCTGAATTCTTTGAACTTTTCAAATGCTTCAGATTTGTGTTTCATCAAATAAACATACCAATAACTCGAGTGGTCTTCAGTAAAGGTAATGAAGTAGGATCGCCCATATTTTGTGCTAACACTTAGCGGACCACAAACGTCTGTGTGGATCAAATCCAGTAGACCATGCGCACATTTCACGTTTCCATTGAATGGAGTCTTGGTCATTTTTCCTTATATACAGGATTTACAAGTAGATAGAGAATTTATGTCTGACAAGTCAAACATGCCTTCTCCCATCAGCTTGTGCATCCTTCTTTGGGAAATATGTCTTAGTCTAGCGTGCCCTATTTTTGTGGGTTTTGGATCATCTAACTTTCTTTTGTTTGTTGTTGAAATCCTGTTTACTTGGACATTCACTTATCATTTTCAGAACATTTCTGACGTATATAATTTCTTATGTCCAGACTTCTTGCAGTGACATAAATATGTTCTGACTTATCGAGCTTTGTAGGCTCTTTAAGTGTCCTTCAGAGTTTGCATCTTATTGGATTTGTTTTTCTTCTGAGGGACAGAACATTTCTTTCCCTTACTTTGTGGGGCATTTTTCGTCTGACTAGAGGCACATTAGAAAAATAACATTTTTCTCTTTTATAGAGATCTCATAAGTCATAAGCGTATTGACTAGCTCCTCAAGGCTATCATCTATCTTATTCAATAGAAGTTCACCATAACCCCGTCAAATGAGGAAGAGAGAGACAACAAATTGATGTTATCTAGGAACTCGTTAGGAATCACATATTCCAGGCCCACCACATACTCAATAAGCCCAGTCATACGTACACCACGCTCATGGGCAAAAGCCCCATCTTGCATACGTGTAGTCATGAGCTCCTTGAAAGTGGTGTGCATCATTGTATGAGTTTCATGCACCATGCAACTCTTGCAAGTGCATTCGAATGTCAGCAGCATTCAACATTTCCTCAAACTGTCCCTACAGTCCATTTGACATAAAAGCGAGCATGTTACACTTTAGCTTGCATACTATGGTCCTACCATCTTGCCTGCTTTGTCAGTTCAACAGGACTGACATTAGTGTGTATGCATTTTCTCCGAATTCAGAACAATTACTCAACCAATCTTGAAAGTTTGGTTCAGTTAGCTTGTCAATAACAAAAATGTATTACGTGACGAAGTCGAAAATGTACTGATATGAAAACAGAATAATTTTTGCTGATTATTTTAAAATAATTTTAAGATATAAAATATGGATTTTATTTTATAAATCTCCCTCCCACTATTTTGACATTTCCACCTCCCTCTGATGAAAAAAGGAAATCGTATTTCTTTAGTGGGCACGTAGAGTCCAATTAGCCAATTATAATCTCGAATAATATCAGCCAATTATAATTTCTAAAAGGTAGAATCCAATTGCATCACTATGCAACCTCCGCGTGTTTTGCCTCACGTTTAATAAGGACCCAATAATATAAAGCCGTTTATTTTCACGTGTCAAACCGACCCATCAATATTGAATTGTAGTAGACGGTCTCCATGAGTTCCTTCAATTATATGAGCCGAAGTCATGGGAGTTCCACTCAATTGACATCATATGTCCAGTGGAAGTCACAGCTTTCCGGCGTCCAGGCCTCCCCAATAATATGAGCCAGACACTGTCCGCGGGTAGCGATCAACATGAAACCACGGTTGATGGAAGGCAAGGAAAAATTAAACTCTTTTAATTTTTACTTTTACGGTTTGATATAAATTTTGAATCATATTCAAAATGAGGGATTTTAATTTAAAAATTGTCTCATCATTTTAATTTAAAAATCGCGTGCCACGAGTTTGTATGTTTGCCGGATTCATGCAACTATATTATCTAATAATATACATACATGCATACTACTATACATCGCCTATATATCATAATATGACATTCAACAATAAATAAAGATGATCGATCGCCAACACTATTAGATCCATGTGAGCCATACATGGATCCAGGTCCAAAACCTAGGTGAATGCAGGGATGCAAATGCAACCATTACAAGTGCTTCCAATATTTTACATGTCTTCATCTTGAGCATCGGGTCCATCATCTTCAGGTCTTGATCTCCCACTATTTCTAATAATTACATTCAAATAGCCATGGCACATAAGGGATACATCTCATGGGGTGGGAACGAGCCATAAACCAGGCCCAATTTAAAATATCAAATATTAACAAAATGAATAAAACAGTAAAATATCCAAACATACACCTAACACATTGGTCAAGGCTCTCAATCATCTTTCATGCATTTAATATCAAATATTAATATCACTTAATTAAATAAATTTAATTAACTGATAAATCATATATCTAATAATTCATCACTGACCACCACAATTATTAAAGAATTTAATAAATTAAATAAACACTTTTATTTAATTTCCAATTAAATCAATAATAAATGATTTCTTGTAAAACTCAATTTTACCATAAATAATTAAAATCATATACTAATTATTTATTTTGCAAGAAAATTATTAATTTTCCAAAAGAAAAATTGAACCAATTTTCAAAAATATCAATTTTGCCCAAAAATTTTAAAATTCAGAAAATTGCACCCTAGGCCCAAACAATTCGGGCAGTGGCGGGACTCTTGTGCGCGCAGGGTACGCATAGGTGCGCGCGGCGCTGCGCGCAGTCCGCACGCACGCAACGCGCTAACCTGTCAGACGCCGCGCGTGCGCGCTGCGCGCTGGCGTGCCAGACGCCGCGCGCGCGCCCTGCGCGCTAGCGTCCGACGCCGCCCTCGCGCCGCGCACGGACTGCCCAGAACAGTTCCGGGCAGATTCAAAACAAATTTTTTTTTTTGTTTTCTGGAAAAAATAATTTTAATGGTGATACAAATTTCTGAAAATTTTCTTGTGTGATTAGAAATAAATTATTCAATATTAAAAACCATACGATATAGAGAACCTGGCTCTGATACCACTGTTGGATCTCGGTTTTCTACACGCCCAAACGCAGCGGAAGTTTTAATATTTTTATTTTATAGGGCGTTAGAAATTACACCTTTGTGAATTAAATCACTTGGCTCCAACTAATCCGGTATAAACGGATTAGCTCTTGATGAATCCCTACGAACTTTCTTCGATTCTCCTTTCTTCAATGTTCGAATCAGGTCAACGACTGGATTACTTGTTCCTCTTCTAAATTGCGCCAAAAATTTAGAAGATATTTTTCGTTAGAGATTAAAATTAAAAGCGACTCAAAACTCCTAAAATTCTAGGAGTGGTGGCCGAAATTTTGAGAGGAGATGGGAGATGGTTTTTCGAAATTTTGAGACTAGTGGTGGCTAGGTTTTCAGGTCTTCCCTTTAAATAAAACCTCCATGGCCCTATTACCATAATATAATAATTGGTCCTATTTAATTAACATTAATGGGCTTGATTAATTAATTGGACTAGTCCAACTAGTTTAATTAATTAATCAAAGTCCATTAAAATTTTAATTATTTAGTATGTTGGAATTGTACTCCTACAAGCCCATTAAACATAATTCTTACTATATTTAATTTAATATTTAATAAACTCAACTTTTGAGTTTAATAAATTAAATTCTCAAATTTTATAAATTCAACTCCTTGAATTTATTATCTCCAAATTTATAAATTTATAAATTGAACTTCTTGAATTTACTATCTGATAAATTCAACTACTTGAATTTATTTTCTCAAAATTTAATTATCATAAACTGAACTCCTTGAATTTACTATATCATAATATAGATTCAACTCCTTGAATTTATTCTCTCAACGTGAACAAATGATCCAGTACTTGTGTGACCCTCAATGGTTCAGGGATACAGCTAACCGTGGGTTCACAACTCCTTGTGATTCAGAATAATATTTATTCTTATTTGGGCTTACCCTAGTTAGCCTCATTCTTTTCATCAACACCTTGATCAAGAATGTCAGAACTCATTTCCGAGTGCACCCATCGGATCATGGTAAGAGCGTCTAGTAGCATCGCCCCATGATCGCCTAGGTATCACTGATAGTGCTTGCAAGAACCAGTCAATTATGATTAACGTACAGTACGGTCCCTTCATCTCATATATCCCGATCGAATCTGTAACCATTGGTTCATCGAGGGTTGCATATTAATTCGATAACTATGTGACACATATAAAAGTGGCATCGCGTGTACGATTTGGATCATGGTAAGAGCCTCAGTGTTGTCCCGGGTCGTAAGTGTTAGAGTAGATGCCCTGTAAGACAACTGTTGGCTGGGGAATTTATTGACTCAAGTGTAATAAAAAATCTTTATTTTAATATAATTTACTTTTTAATGGTTTCGTTATACTTTATCTGTATACCCATGCAAGCAGCATAGATAAAGTCCTTGATTATGCTTTAATACAAATGAATCATAATTCGATGTTGAAACTCATTTGTAAACGCTGCATATTCTAAATTCGTTCGTAGCCGATTCAGCCGCCTAAAACAGGGATAAAGGTCGCTTGAGCTCGAGACTAGCATCTGTGATGTTATGTACCGCGTTTCTTGGTAATGGCATATAGATGTCCAAACATGCAGATGGGTAGTCATATGATGATTATACCGAACAACCCTCCCTCGGACTTTCCAAGTGATTATCATTCGTCGAGAGGATAAGTCCGTGGTTATGATTGTACACATTTAGTCCTTACGACCCGGGACAACACTGAGGCTCTATATGCTAGGGCTGTGCTTTGACTCGTTTACCGGCTCCATGAGAGTTATCAGGTGGCGAGGTTGGGTATTGTTACGACACATATAGGAGCCAGTGCATTGTAGTCAGGGATTGACCGCTCACCTACGGGTGTGGATATCCTATGTTATCTGATGTAATAATAGTGCACGGAATCTCTGGCCAGAGTATTAGATGTATGCTAGAGAAAGAGTTCTCCAATAGTACACGCGATGCCACTATTATAGTTATCACATGGTTATTGAATTAATATGCAACCCTCGATGAACCAATGTGTAATGCCCGGTTACTCGTACAAATGATTAGTAATACGTTTATGTCATTATAGATAGTTATTTAGCTCATTATGTTTTACATATTGATTGAGGTATCAATATTGAGATTGAACATGACTTTTATATTGTTCATGGTGTATTGAGAATGAAAATATGTCTAAATAGTTATAGTAAGATGTGTAGGTAGAAGTTGTGTTATGAAGTTGATAGGAAATGAGATGAAATTGTGGTAGTTTTTACGAGTTTTAGCATAATGATTTGAATATTGATCCAAATTGAGTGAGGTCATAACATTAGAAAGCTAAGATATAATGCAACAACTTTCATGTTTCGGGTTTTGTCCAAATCATTGTGAAAGACAAGCCAAAAGTGCCCCGAAGTGTGTCGTGTATACCGTCATTCCTTCACTGACACATGTTAGGCGAATGAGCATAACTTTTTACTCAAACCTCCAATTGACCGGAAACCAATTGGAGATTCAAGCCAAGACATAGGGCTACAACTTTTATGTTTACCACTTTTTCAGATTATGAACGGAAGAGATGTTTCTGGAGCGATCTTTGATGAAGTAGTGCGCAGCGGCAGAACTTGTGGCGCTCGAGTGGTAGAAAATGACAGCCCGAGCGCCGGTTCACTTCAAGTCTAGCAATTTTACAGAACATTCCGCGCCCGAGCGGTAGAAAATGATCGCCGGAGCGCCGCCTTGCATATAAGATGATAAGTTTCGACTTTCTAAGCCATTTTATCAGCTCTCCACTTCTATACCAGCAACAAACTCGAGAGAAATTTATAGAAATCTTCCTCCAAAGCTTTCTTCTTCATTCCTTTCAAAGTTTTGAAGTTAGAACTTTGTTCCCCTTCACAAGAACTTCATAAGGGTGTAAGTTTTCTTATCTTTTAGTTATTGTACATGTAGAGGACAATAAAGGAATGAGTTTTATCTAGTATATACAATAGTGACTGAATTACTGGTATATTTGACAGTATAGGAGCGAGAAACATCGTCTCAAACCAGTGTTCCTAAGCTTGGACTGTAAGTTGGCATGTTCTTAAAGTAATACATGAGTAATATTATGATTTCAAATACTTCCCATTAATTATTGCTATATGTACATTGTTAGTATCTTATTGATAAAAATATAGCACCATATTCCATTGTTATGTATTAAATATGTAAGAAACTCATGAATATTGATGATGGGTGCTATGTTATGAACATGAACATGAACCTGAAAAGAAAAGGATTGATTTTTACATGATATAGAGCTTGTTGACATCACGGGTGGTTTTAAGTCCACCAAAGCTATTGGCAAATATATGTTCATGGAGCGTGGGGTTGCCAAAGGTTGCTCCCTGACGTCCAACACAGTAGTAGCTATATAATAAAGCAAGCACGGTAGTACAGGTCAACTAATGTGGCTCAAGTACAAAAATGAACATGAATATATGATATGATATGACATGGTTTAAAGATTCATTGTTGTCACGACTTGATATGTATGTTCCTTCGACGCATATTTTTACGTACAAGTGCCAACTTATTGAGTTTTATAAACTCACGTAGCTCATGTATTACAGGATCAGGTAGTGAAGATGCATAGGATGCCGGTTCGCCAATGGATGCTGGTGACGTGCCTCACCTCGACAAGAATCGGGACTTCTTATTGTATAGCTTCCGCATATGTATTGTACGAAAATATGTCAGGGTTTGAAACAAGTTTTACAATGTTTATGTCTACGTGTATGATGATACAGAATATGTTTGTATGTAAGAAACGAGTATATATGTGTGTTGATGTTGATGCTTGAGTTGAGTTTTTGTTTTTTACAAGAATTTAGGGACATCATGCCAAAATTTTTATAAACCGTCAAAGTGATGCCCCTTGTTTGATTTTCTTCATACTATAGTTATATCAGACAAACCCTATTTTGATTATGGTAATTATGCTAAGTATAGAGTAAGGGTGTGACACAATGGTTGCAGATTCGATCGGGATATATGAGATGAAGGGAACGTACTGTACGTTAACCATAATCGACTGGTTCTTGCAGGCACTATCAGTGATACCTAGGGGATCATGGGGCGATGCTACTAGACACTCTTACCATGATCTGATGGGTCCAATCAGAAATGATTTCTGACATTCTTGATCAAGGTGTTGATGAAAAGAATGGGGCTAACTAGGGTAAGCCCGAATAAAGGATTATGTCCTGAATCACAAAGAGTTGTGAACCCACGGCTAGCAGTATCCCTGAACCATTGAGGGTCACACAAGTACTGGATTGTTTGTTCCCGTTGAGAGAATAAATTCAAGATATTGAATTATATTATAATATAGTAAATTCAAATAGTTGAATTTATGATATTTAATTTTTGAGAGAATAAATTCAAGGAGTTGAATTTATAAAATTTGAGAATTTAAATTTATTGAACTCAAATGTTGGGTTTATTAAATATTAAATTTTGGAGGTGATATAAATTCATGGAGTTGAATTTATCATTTGAATAATAAATTCAAATGTTGAATTTATAAATGATTTAATTTATTAAACTCAAATGTTGAGCTTATTAATTAATAAATTAAAAATGGTGGTTAAGATGTTTTTAATGGGCTTGTAAGAGTACAAGTCTAACATATTAAATAATTAAAGTTATTAATGGACCTTGATTAATTGATTTAATTAGTTGGACTAATCCAATTAATTTATCAAGCCCATTAATGTTAATTAAAGGGCCCAATTATTATACTATGATAATTAGATCATGTGTTGATTATAAAAGTGGTTTGAGAAGTCAAAACCATGGCCTCCTACCACCATATTTTCGAGAATCACTCTTCCAAAAAGAAAAAAAATTCGGCCACCTCTCTTGAGATAGAAATCTGAGCCGTCTTTCAAATATTTTTCTCATACGTAAAATCTCTTCCATATTTTCTAGTGCAATTTGGAAGAGGATCAAGCGATCTAGTCGTGGACTTGATAGGAGGATCAAACAAGGAGTTCATCGAAGAAAGTTCGTTGGGATTCATCAAGAGCTAATCCGTTTGGACCTAGGGTGCGATTTTCTGATTTTTCAAACTTTTGGGCAAAATTGATAATTTTGAAAAATTGGTTCAAATTTTATTTTGAAAATTAGTTTTTGGAAAATTAATAATTTTCTTGTAAAATAAATAATTAGAATATGATTTTAATTATTTATGGTAAAAATAGGTTTTTACAATAAATAAATTATTATTAATTTAATTGGAAATTAAATAAAGAGGTTTATTTAATTTATTAAATTCTTTAATAATTGTGGTGGTTAGTGATAAAATTATTAGATATATGATTTATCAATTAATTAAATTGTTTAATTAAATTGATGTTAATATTCGATATTATATGCATGAAAGATGATCGAGAGCCTTGACCAATGTGTTAGGTGTATGTTATGATATTTTACTGTTTTATTCGTTTTGTTAATATTTTATTATAGTGGACCTGGTTTATGGCCCGTTCCCACCCCCATGAGATGTATCTCTTATGTGCCATGGCTATTTAAATGTAATTATTAGAAATAGTGAGAGATCAAGAATGGAAGATGGTGGGCCCGATGAACGAAATGAAGACATGTAAAATATTGGAAGCTCTTGTAATAGTTGCATTTGCATCCCTGCATTCACTTAGGTTTTGAACCTAGATCCATGTATCGCACACATAGATCTAATAGTATTGGCAATCGATCATCCATATTTATTGTTGAATGTCATATTATGATATATGTGATATATAGTAGTTTGCATGAATGTATATTATTAGATAATATAGTTGCATGAATCCGGCAAACATACAAACTCGTGACACGCGATTTTTAAATTAAAATGATGAGAAAATTTTAAAATTAAAATCCCTCATTTTGAATAAGATTCAAAATTTATATCAAACCGAAAAAGTATAAATTAGAAGAGTTTAATTTTTCCTTGCCTTCCATCAACCGTGGTTGCATGTTGATCGCTACCCGCGGACAGTGTCTGGCTCATATTATTGGGGAGGCCTGAACGCCGAAAAGCTGTGACTTCCACCGGACATATGATGTGAATTGAGTGGAACTCCCATGACTTCGGCTCATATTATTGGGGGAACTCATGGCGACCGTCCACTACAATTCAATATTGATAAGTTGGTTTGACACGTGAAAATAAACGGCGTCATATTATTGGGTCCTTGTGAGGACCCGAATGCTAATCATGTTCTTAACCGTCATTGGGACTAATTAATCAATTATAATAAACAGGGTCTAAATTTTTTTTTAAATATAATATCAAATGCGAAACGTAATGGAATCACTCTACTATACATATCAGTATAAAAGCAAAGTACAAGTCTTGTACTATATACAATCATTTACAAACTAAGGTTCAACTACTAAATATCAAGTGTTCAACCCAATCTCAGATCAAGTCCGTAGTCTCTACTTTAATCACGATCTCTCTCTTCATCTCCTCGACCCTGAACCTGTCCCACCTGTTGTCATGCACACATACAAACACGACAACAGCCGGATAACTCCGGTGAGAATAAATCCCAGTATAAATCAACAAAACATGTAATCATATAATTAATATAAAGCATGAAGCAGATATCAGATATATATCAAAATCTGAAACATAATTAATATCAAACTATCAATCATACTCGTGACTCCACGACTCAAACTAGACTCAATCCTACTCTAGGGATCCTGGTTTCCAGACGTTGGTATTCCTATATCGACCAACAGTAATAGAAGAAACTCCGATTCTATCCACGTCGATATAACCAAACATCCAGTGTCTTGACCTATCCGTCACAGACTGTGGCACTATCGCCAATACACTATCTTGTGACATCGTGCAATGTGCCCGTGGCGATCCCGCCACTATCAGGTACTTCTGTCACAAGATCACTCGTCTAATATTCGTCTAACACATGCTCTCTATACATCAATAGAACAAGCATATCAAATCAAATCAATGCAAATAATAACAAATAGTATGTGATTTAGGGAAACACAAGTATATCCTACTTGTGTCGATCTCCCAATACCACATTGACTTATACCTTTCGTTTGTAGTCTCGGTCTGAAGAAACGGAAGTTTTGAACTCAAGATTGTCTCTGTAAATCTGAAAGAACCTATCGAGAATAATAATATCAACATTTCATTCTCAATTTACTACTGAATCTGATTAATCTGAATTTATTTCAAATCATCGGCATAACGGCACAATCTCGATAACCCCGTAATACCATATCAACAGATATCAATTACAAATCATAACCCATATCCGATACAATCTGTAATCAATCAATAATCTAAATATGTCCAATATCAATCAATATACTCTGAAAAATTATAACAATTCCATAATCAATCTGTTTCTCAATCTGACTTCGATTTTACGATGTCTAATATGTCAAGAACATCATATATGAATCATATCCGATTCTGGCAATATCATAATTTCAAGACATATCAAAAAGTAGTAAAACTTACATCTAGTTGTAGCATGCGTCGATAGGAACACAGTACCGAAGTCGGATTCAAAATCGGACGGACGGATCTTCCGCAAACTTCAAATTCCGACAAGAAAAGGCGTAAGGATTTCCAACCCTTCCTCGGTTCTTCTCTCTGCTGATTTTTGAAGGAACAATCGACATTATACATATATATACCATGCATGCTCAAGAAAACGTGGCACAACTCTTTGCACTGCACGTCTCGCGCATATGCGCGACCATCCCCGGCGCATATGCGCGAGACCAACTGTCTCGGTGCATACCCATGTCAGCTACTGGCGCATATGCGCGCCTCCTCTCCGCGCATATGCGCGAGATGTTCTGGACTCGGCACTTTTGCAGTTCACCCTCTCGCGCATATGCGCGCCCTGTCTCGCGCATATGCACGAGATGTTCTATCTCGCGGCTGCCGCTCCTGGACTCCTCGAGCATATGCGCGCCTCTTCTCGCGCCTATGCGCGAGACCCTACTGGCTCGGCATATGGCTTCTGCGCATATGCGCGCCACTCTTTGGCGCATGTGCGCGCAATGTTCTGGCCTCCCCTTCGCATTTCTACCCAAATTCCTTTCTTGCCCTTTAGCCCCTGAAATCTTCGTTAATTACAATTTCTTTAAATTAATCCATGTCTAATTACAATGCTATAATCTCGGGCATTACATTATTAAACGTGAGGCAAAACACACGGAGGTTGCATAGGGATGCAATTGGATTCTACCTTTTAGAAATTATAATTGGCTGATATTATTAGGGATTATAATTGGCTAATTGGACTCTACGTGCCCACTAAGGAAATACGATTTCTCTTTTTCATCAGAGGGTGGTGGTGAAAGGGGATCGGTTAAGGTGACCGGAAGCACAACGGAAGTTTAAAAATCAAATTTTTATGTAAAAATTTCGGCCACCTCCATATCTTGGTGTAGCAAATACAAAAACAACAAAATGTCATACATAGTTTGTTTAGAAAAATTATACCTATCAACCTCTTGAGGTTGATGAATGGCACCAACCAAGTTGTAAACAACTTGGCTCTTGAGTGGATGAAGATCTACAAGCTTCCTCCTCCTTCAAAAATTAGGCCCACCACTTGCTAGGTAAATCCCTTCTTGTTTTGCACTAGAAAAACAAAAAGATTTTTCAATGAGAAGAATATTTCTTCCTCAACACTTGAAGAAGAAAAATGAGAGAAAAACTTGGAGAGAAGTGTGTGTAATTTTCGGCCAAGGTGTGTCTCATGGGGGGAAGGGAGACTTGTCTTGGACATGCAAAAAGTTGAAAGCAAAAGTTGCATGCCATGCCTTGAAAACACAAAAAGTAGTCTCCCAACCTTTCACCTCCCATGCATGTATATTATATGGTTTTTAATCAAATTAAAAACCATGGACTAAATTTAATTATCTCAAACATATTTGAGACTAATTAAACATTACTTGAATTTACCCAAGTCCCACTAGTTAAATAATTATTTTAATTGAGCTCTACAAGACTCAATATGATTTAATTAATCCAACACTTGAATTAATTTAATTATTTGGACTCTACTAGGTCCACTAGTGTTTAATTAATTCAACACTTGAATTAATTTAATTTAGTCCATAATAATGTTTATGAAAATCACAATTTTCAAATACATTATTCACTTGGCCAAATTTTAATTTAGGAACACTTCCATAAATTAAAATTTACATTTCTCTCATAGAAGTCATACTTCCATTTTCTTTACGCTTATAAACTCATTTATAAGCCGTTCAACACATTGAACTATTTTACTTCTCATCGGGATCTAGAAAGCTAGTACTTGTGTGGCCCTCAATGGTTCATTGATACAACTAGCCGTGGGTTCACATCTCCATGTGATTCGGACTAAACATGTCCTTATATGAGCATACCCCAATTGCTCCATTCTTATTTATCAACTCCTTGATAATAAGAACGTCAGAACTCAAGTCTGATAGTACCCAACCAATCATGTTAAACGCCTAGCAGCATCGCTTACATGATTCCCTAGGTATCAAATGATAGTGCCTGCAAGAACCATTCAATTATGGTTAGCGTACAGTACGGTCCCTTCAACTCATATATCCCGACCGATTCGACAACCATTGGTTTATCGAGAGTTGTCAATGAATCGATACTATGTGTCATGTCGTAGTTGCATCGATGGTGTAATCTATGAAACCCCTTTCATAATTACCACCATACTCTGATCAGAGATTTCAAACTACATATACATGAAAAACACATAGGATATCCATACCCGTAGGTAAGCGGTGAATCCCCGACTACAATGCATCGACTCCTATATGTTTCGACAGAACACCCAACCTTGCCACCTGATGACCCCATGAGAGTCGGTAAACAAGTCAAAGTGTAATTCTAGCACATAGAGTCTCAATGTTGTCCCGGGTCATAAGGACTAATGGTGTACAACCATAAACTAGGACTTTTCCACTCGATAAGTGAGAACCACTTGGAAAGTCCTTTAATGGAGGGTTGTTCAGTGCACTCTACCAGGAGCACCTATCTGCATGCTCGGACATCACAATGTCCCCTACCAATGAAACATGGTACTCACATCGCAGATACTAGTCTCAAGCTCGAGCGGCCTATATCCTTCTTAGCGGCGGCTGAATCGACTAGGAACCGTTTAGAATATACAGTATTCCAAATATGAGTTTCATGATACTCATCATATGAGCATCTCATATTCTTTCTACTATTTGTATATTCAAGGGCTTTATCTATGCAACTAGCATGGGTATACAGATAAAGATGTGCCAAAACAATAATTTCAAATATTATTAAAATAAAGATTGCTTATACATAGAGTTTCATTGTGAACACTCGGCCAACACTTGGCTCGACGTGCACCTACTCTAACAGGTGGAAATGTCAAAATAGTGGGAGGCAATTTATAAAATAAAAATCCATATTTTATATATTAAAATTATTTTAAAATAGTCAGTAACAGTTATCTGTTTCCTTTTCAGTATATTTGCAATGTCGTCTCGCAATCCACTTTCAATCATTCTCGATCAAATCAAATTGACTGGCCCTAACTATCATGACTGGTTCCGAAATTTAAAGATGGTTCTGAACTCCGAGAGGATTGTGTATGTGCTTGATAAGAAGCCACCCAAGGAGGCATCTTCTGATATCAGTAGGACTGAGTTAGCTAAGCTTGAGAAGTGGTGGGACCATGATCTTCAGGCTAAGAGCTACATGTTGGCTTCTATGTCGAATGAACTTCAGAGGAGGTTCGAGGAGGCGGTGAATGCTGCTGACATTCACCTTCATCTGAAAGAAATGTATGCTGTACAAACTCGTTCAGAAAGACATGCTACTGTTAAAGAACTCATTACTACACGCTTGCGAGAGGGGGCTTCGGTCCATGAGCATGGTGTTAGGATGATTGGGCTCATCGAGAAGTTGGTGGGACTCGACTTGGTCATGCCTAGTGAGCTTTCGACTGATATTCTATTGCTGTCTTTACTTGCCTCGTTCGATGGATTTGTGGTTAATTTTAATATGAACAAGCTTGAGGCCAACCTTGAAGAGTTGTTCAATATGCTCACTAATTATGAGGCCACAATTAAAAAGGAAAAGCATGTTCTTCTGGTGGGTTCTTCGTATGGTACGAAAAAAGGAGCCCCAAATAAAGGCAAGAAGCGTTCTGTCCCTCCAAAGAAGAACAAGCCTAACAAGAAGCCATACAAGAAACCTACTCTGGGGCCCACAAAGCCTGAGAAGTCAGAACAAATCTGTTTCCACTGCAACAAGCCTGGACACTGGAGGCGTAATTGCGCGGAGTATCTTGCCCAGAAGCGTTCTGACCATGAATTGTTTTATATTGAAGTTAATGTTTCTATTAATTCCTCTTCTTGGGTATTGGATACCCGTTGTGGTTCTCATCTATGCAATGATTTGCAGGTGATGGGAAGAATCAAGAGGCCTAGAGATGGTGAAACCTTTCTAAGACTAGGAAATGGAGCAAGGGTTGCTGCTACTGCCATTGGGGACATTACTTTAATTTTGGACAATAATTTTAAGTTATTTTTGAGAGATGTTTTATTTGTTCCTGAATTGGTTAAAAACATTATTTCTATTTCTATGGTTGATAGGGATGGTTATTCTTGTGTTTTTGCTAAAGGTGTTTGCAATTTATACAATAATGAATGTTTGATTGGAATTGGAGAATTAACAAACGATCTCTATAACTTATAATTAAAAGATATTCCGTTGAAAAATATCCAAGCGCGTACGAAAACAACAACAAACAAGAGAAAAATAGAAGATCCAAATCCCGCACAAATATGGCATGCTAGACTAGGTCATATTTTCCAAAGAAGGATGCACAAGCTAGTGGGAGAAGGCATGTTTGACCTGTCAGACATAAATTCTCTACAAACTTGTGAGTCCTGTCTAAAAGGAAAAATGACTAAAACTCCATTCAATGGAAATGTGGAACGTGTACATGGTCTACTGAATTTGATCCACACGGACGTTTGTGGTCCGCAAAGTGTTAGCACAAAATTTGGGCATTACTACTTCATTACCTTTACTGATGACCATCCGAGGTATGGGTACGTTTATTTGATGAAACACAAATATGAAGCATTTGAAAAGTTCAAAGAATTCAGATCTGAAGTAGAAAATCAGCTACAAAGAAGTATTAAAGCACTTCGATCTGATCGAGGTGGAGAATACTTGTGAAACAACCCACTCCCATGACAATAACATTTAATAGAAATAACGTACGCGGAATCATTTCATTTAAAAGGGAAAGTACTAAATAGCATTTACATTATAACCATTTCTTAAAACTAGCAACATTCCTAGTCACAACATATTATCTATACATAATTAAAAGCCAATAAAAAGTTTTCCCATCATTCATTACCAAAATACATGATATTTTAAAGCTTTACATATGTTCACTCCACCACAATTTTAAGTGACATAACCAAAAAGTCTTTCCCATAGCATTTTATATTACTTCTCCCGCCTCGAACAATCCATTTCAGTCCTTTTTATCACCTGCATCACATGGCATTAACTGGAATGAGCATAAACTCAGTAAATAGAAAGCTGTACGTAGCAATTACATACATATAGATTTGGCTTAAAACATGGCTATGGCGTTTTGGCAATGACAATGAAGAATGAATCATAAGTCTCAAATCAATTTAAAGGGTATCATGTCATGAATTAAAGGAAGGAAATGACAGTGTTGTGACCTGTGACCTGTTACCTGTGGCAAGTATCTCTTTGATATAAATATCAAAACTGTGAGAGATACTTCATAATCATGTGATTGGCCAATGACTTGCATGAATTACTATCATTCTTTGGCTTTAATTATAGGAAACTTCATTGAGGCAATACATCAAACACTTGGTAGGAACAATGAGTTACTAGCTCCTTTGTCAATGAATTCAATGGAAATGCTTGAACAATGAACATATATGTAATGCCCAAGAATTTTATGTTGATAATCTTGGATTAACGATTATGACTTGTAGCGCGTATAGATGGATCAAGTCGCGATCAGAATGGGACATGCCTGAGTTAGCATAGGTTGAAATTCCGTAGGTATCGCGCACATGCGCGACAGAGATGCGCGCATAAGCGCGAGTCCCATGTGCCGAGGTCGAAGGCCTCGCGCATATGCACGAGAAGCGACGCGCATATGCGCGAGCTGATGGAATTGAATGTATGCCGAGACCGTAGGTCTGGCGCATATGCGCGAAAAGAGGGCGCGCATATGCGCGAGATGATGAATTCAAATATGCCGAGGCCGTAGGTCTCGTGCATATGCGCCGATTGAGGTCGCGCATATGCGCGAGATGTAACGCCTCTGGCCGGTATTAATAAAATAGCAGCGGAAATTAAAGTATTCTTTGAAGGGAGGAAGGAAGGATTCAAAATACATTTTCAATATATAACCAAAAGTATAAACACATGAGCAATAAAATGATACAACAAAATACAAAATGTCATTTTGATCATGTATATCAAAATATCTTTCTTCCTTCCATCTTTCATACATATGACCCCGGCTCCAATCAACGTGCCGGCCCGTCGCTCTTATCTGCATCACATGAATAACTGAAATGAGTATGAAGCTCAGCAAGTGGAACTCTTACATAGCAATATACATATACCATACTCTGTAAAACGTGGCTTTGAAAACATTAAAATACCATCAACTCTGAAACACGAATAACATAGCATAATATAACAACGATGGTATTTCTCTTTTCTCTGTTGGATTGATATCTATATAGTATCTCTGTGTCTGTGCCTTTATCCCATCGATATGAATCGATAACTCTGAGGGATATAAGCCTATGGTCGTTGATCAACTTATTGCATGCAATCTCTGACTATGTATCTATCAATCCAATAAAACATTTGAATTCTCTCTTTGGCATTAAAACAAACACTTTGAAGACTATCTTTTCTCTTGTATTCCCTTTGACATGGTTGACACATAAAATGCCTCTAATATACAACAAGGTGTATTAATAAATAGCCTGAATCAAATGGAAGGGAATAACACTTTAAAACCATTGAAACACAATACATATATTATCATGTGAGCACAAGAAATGAAATTTCACTTACAACACTTTGAACCTTGAATCTACTCTTTTGGTACACAACCTACAACAATACACCATAAACTTCACCATCAACATCTCAATAATCAAAAACCCATACCATAAACTTCATAAAGCTAACACACTCTAAATACCCAAGACTTCTTCCAACACCATAAACCAAGAAATAATCAAAGCCACAAGCTTACCTTAGCTCCTTGAACCCAAAATGAACTTGATCTCACTTCAAAATTCCAATAAGAAGCTTGAATCAAAGGAACAATTGAAGGAAATAAGAACCCTAGCTCTTCCTTGGAGTGAAGAAACGAGAAGTGAGGAGAGAAATGAGGGAAAAGTGAACCAACTCATGTATTTAAGCACTTAAATCCAAAAACACGACTTTACTGTTCACGGACCGCGGGTGCGCTATCCCTTGCACCGCGGGTGCGCTATGCCTTCGGCATCTCATCCAAAAATCTGAAATCATAGACTGCGGGTGCGGTGCCTATTCTACCGCGGGTGCGGTCTTCTCTCGGCCAAAATAACTATATGCAACAAAAATCGAATCGCAACGCTGATACAACACAACTACCCCTCAACTAATAACAACAATACCACAAAACAATAATAACCAACAATACTATGACTCATATATCACAACTCTTAACATCAAAACTATACATAAACTTAACCAAATAGTCCATAAGCATACAAAATCTTAACCCGTACCATTCACCAGGCTTGGATATTACAATCTCCCCTCCTTAGAGGAATTTCGTCCCCGAAATTGACGTTACTGCGCAAACAACTCGGGATACTTCTCTTTCATCTCATCCTCTGGTTCCCACGTGGCTTCTTCAATCAGATGATTCCTCCAAAGGACTTTAACAATGCCGATCTCTTTGTTTCTCAATACTTTAACTTTGCGATCCAAAATCTGGACCGGAATCTCTTGATAAGTCAAATTCGGCGTCAAATCCAATGGTTCGTGGCGAAGAACATGGGAAGGATTCGCAATATATTTCCTGAGCATAGAGACGTGAAAAACATTATGAACTCTATCAAGATCTTGCGGTAGGGCTAACCTGTAGGCTCGATGAACAACTCTATCCAAGATCTCAAATGGGCCAATCAATCTCGGACTCAACTTTCCCTACTTTCCAAACCGCATCACACCCTTAAGAGGTGCTATCTTTAAGAACACAGGATCGCCAACCTCAAACTGCAATGGCCTACGACGCACATCGGCATAACTCTTCTGTCTCGACTGCGCTGTCTTCATTCTCTCCCGGATCACAGCAACAACATCAGCAGTCTGTTGGACTAACTCTGGACCCAGCATCTTCCTCTCTTTATAATGATCCCACGACCACCGAGATCTACACTTCCTACCATAAAGTTCTTCATACGGTGCCATGCCAATTGTCGCTTGGTAGCTATTATTATACGTGAACTCAACAAGAGGCAATTTGGAATCCCAGCTACCAGGATAATCTATAGTACAAGCTCTGAGCATATCCTCTAAAATTTGAATAACTCTCTCTGATTGACCTTCGCTCTGGGGTGATATGCTGTACTAAATGCTAACCGTGTACCCATAGCTCTGTGTAAACTCTTCCAAAACTCTGAAGTAAATCTAGGGTCACGATCAGACACAATCGACACAGGAACACCATGAAGTCTAACAATCTCTGCTATGTACTCTTCGGCATACTGGTTCATGGAATACGTCGTCTTAACTAGCAGAAAATGCGCTGACTTGGTCAACCGATCAACAATAACCCAAATAGAGTTAAAACCTTTCTGCGTTCTGGGAAGACCAGTCACGAAATCCATCGTAATGTGCTCCCATTTCCATTGAGGAATCGGCAATGATAACAATGTCCCAGCAGGTCTCTGGTGTTCGATCTTCACCTGCTGACAAGTTAGGCACTGAGAAATAAACATGGCAATATCTTTCTTCATACCTGGCCACCAATAGAGTCTACGAAGATCCTGATACATCTTAGTGCTGCCTGGATGTATCGAGTATGGCGCTGTATGTGCCTCTGTCAAGACGTCTCGCCGAATATCATCACCAGCAGGAATGCAAATACGGCCTCTAAACGTCACCAAACCATCTCTATTCGTCCCGAACTCTGAATTACCTCTCTCCTCTGCTCTAGCTCTCAACTATAACAACTGAACGTCAATAGCCTGCTCTCTACGGATCCTGTCCGTCAATGTAGCCCGAATAACCAACGCTGAAAAACGAGCAATGGTTCCAGGAACCACCAAAGCCATCTCCTCTCGTTGCAAATCTAACAACAACGGCTGCTGAATCATAGAACTTAAAGAAGAACTCGACTTACGGCTCAATGCATCCGCTACAACATTTGCCTTACCTGGGTGGTAACTAATAGTCACATCATAATCTTTGACAAGCTCTAACCACCATCTCTGTCGCTTATTAAGTTCCTTCTGTGAAAACAAATACTTTAAACTCTTGTGGTCTGTGAAAATTTCACACTTTTCGCCATACAAATAATGTCTCCAGATTTTCAGGGCGAAAACCACAGCTGCCAGCTCCAAATCATGCGTAGGATAATTCTTCTCGTAATCCTTCAACTGGCGAGAAGCATAGGCTATAACTTTACCTCGTTGCATCAACACTGCACCGAGGCCCTTCTTCGACGCATCGGTAAAAACAACAAAGTCCTCTGAACCACTGGGCAAAGCAAGTACTGGAGCTGTCGTCAACTTATCTTTCAACTCCTGGAATCCTCTTTGGCATTCATTGGACCACTCAAACTTCACAGTCTTCCTCGTCAGATTAGTTAACGGCAGGGCAATCTTGGAAAAGTCTGAAATAAAACGACGATAATAACCCGCCAAACCAAGAAAACTGCGTACCTCTGGTACAGTGGTAGGAATAGGCCACTTCTGAATCGCCTCTATTTTCACTGGATCAACAGCTATACCATCCTTCGAGACAACATGGCCTAAGAAAGAAATCTGCTCCAACCAGAACTCACACTTCTTCAACTTAGCATACAACCTCTTCTCTCTCAGCAACTGAAGAACAACTCTGAGGTGCTCTGAATGAAGCTCTCTGGTCTTGGAGTAAATCAAAATGTCATCGATAAAAACAATGACAAAGCTATCCAAATACGGCTTGAACACACGGTTCATAAGATCCATGAAGACTGAAGGAGCATTGGTCAGACCAAAAGACATCACAAGAAATTCATAGTGACCGTACCTGGTCCGGAACGCCGTCTTAGGGATATCAGACTCCCTAACCTTCAACTGATAATAACCAGATCGCAAATCAATCTTCGAGAACACTGTAGCCCCTTGCAGTTGGTCAAAAAGGTCATCTATCCGTGGCAACGGATACTTATTCTTAATCGTCACTTTGTTGATCTCTCTATAATCAATACACAGCCGCAACGACCCATCTTTCTTCTTGACGAAAAGAACCGGAGCTCCCCAAGGCGAAGAACTCGGCCGAATAAAACCTTTATCCAATAAATCCTGCAATTGCGTCTTCAACTCTTTCATCTCTGAAGGGGCCATTCTGTACGGAGCCTTAGAAATAGGAACCGTACCTGGAACTAGATCAATCACAAACTCTACATCTCTGTCCGGCGGTAAACCCGGCACATCATCCTCAAATACATCAGAGAACTCTCTCACAACATCAATATCATCAAGATTCAACTTCACAATTCTATCCATATCCACAATCGAAGCCAAAAACCCATCACAACCTCTAAACAACAACTTCTTAGCCTCAAGACACGAAATAAAAGGAAGGATCAGCGAAGTACCTGCACTGGCGAACAAACCTTCCCTATTGCCATCATCTGCAAATTTCACCGTCTTAGCAATGCAATCAATCACTGCACGATAGGTTGATAGCCAATCCATGCCAAGTATAATATCAAACGCAACCATCGGAATAACAATCAAGTCGGCATAAACAACTCGCCCATCAATTTGAACAGAGCACGCATACACAATAGATGTTGGGCACAACACATCTCCCGAAGGCAAAACAACATTAAACTGGAGGGGAATAACAGAAGGAACTATACCCAAAGATCTCAAAAATAGTTCAGACATAAAAGAATGAGTAGCACCTGTATCAATCAATGTCATAGCTACTCTGCCTGAAATTAAAATAGTGCTAGAGATCACAGAAGAATCATGGTTTATACCTTCCTTTGTCATGGTAAAGATGCGACCCTGCACCTTCTCCTTGCTTGATCCTCTTGGGCAGTCCTTGGCAATATGGCCTGCAGTGCCACAACGGTAACAAGTATGAGTACCAAATCTGCACTCTCCCCGATGATGTCTACTGCACTTGGGACACAATGGCTTCTCAGGATCAGATGGAACTGTCGGTGGTTTAGGACTCGGCTCCAACTTGCCTTTCCCTTTGAAATGGTCCTTTCCTCTATGACTCGAACCCTGACCCCTCTGAGCAACAAACTGCTGCCTCGCCTGTCTCTCTCTGGCAATATCTTTCTCATCTTGCTCGGCCAACAAAGCCTTAGACACAATCTCTTTGAATGTCACCGCCTTCGACATATATATGTCCCTTCTGATTTCTGCTCGAAGGCCTATAATGTAATGAGCACCCTTGTCTTTGTCGTTGGAGGCAATATACTGAGTAAACAGACAGCCCTCTTCAAACTTCAGAATATACTCATCAACATTCATACCGCCTTGACGAATCTCTAAAAATTCAGTCACCTTCCGAGCTCGAAGTGCATCTGGGAAGTACTTCTCATAGAAAAGATCAGTGAACCCTTGCCACTTCAATGCTGGAACATCAACACCTACCGTGGTAGCATTCCACCAAATGCGTGCAGCTTTGACTAGCATGAATACTGCACAATCCACTCTTTCTTTGTCTTCATACTTGAGATGATCAAATATCGCCTCAAGAGCTTTGACCCACTCTACATCCACCAATGGATCAGTTCTTCCTGCAAATTCAGGGGGATCCATTCTCTTGAAAGCAGTAAAGATCCCATCGGTCCCACCTGCCTGAGCCACTTGACCTCTTACTTGACCTCTACCTTGGCCTATTCCTTGCAAACGTAACAACTGTTGGATATGCTCACTATGGACCTTAGCTTGCTCTTTCAGTAGCTTGCCGAACTCATCGACAACTCTAGAGGAAGAACTATCCTCACCCTCTGAAGCCTTTCTCTTAGGAGGCATACTCCTACAATGTGCTCACATAATACATATCAACCAATGACAATAATTAGATGTAGAAGAAGACATACCCGGACTGTTGAAAGTAGACGAAGTCATATGCATTGGTCCGAAGCACGGTGCTCTGATACCACTAAATGTAACACCTCTGGCCGGTATTAATAAAATAGCAGCGGAAATTAAAGTTTTCTTTGAAGGGAGGAAGGAAGGATTCAAAATACATTTTCAATATATAACCAAAAGTATAAACACATGATCAATAAAATGATACAACAAAATACAAAATGTCATTTTGATCATGTATATCAAAATATCTTTCTTCCTTCCATCTTTCATACATATGACCCCAGCTCCAATCAATGTCCCGGCCCGTCACTCTTATCTGCATCACATGAATAACTGAAATGAGTATGAAACTCAGCAAGTGGAACTCTTACATAGCAATGTACATATACCATACTCTGTAAAACGTGGCTTTGATAACATTAAAATACCATCAACTCTGAAACACGAATAACATAGCATAATATAACAATAACGATGATATTTCTCTTTTCTCTGTTGGATTGATATCTAGATAGTATCTCTGTCTCTGTACCTATATCCCATCGATATACATCGATAACTCTGAGGGATATAAGCCTATGGTCGTTGATCAACTTATTGCATGCAATCTCTGACTATGTATCTATCAATCCAATACAACACTTGAATTCTCTCTTTGACATTAAAACAAACACTTTGAAGACTATCTTTTCTCTTGTATTCCCTTTGACATGGTTGAGACATAAAATACATCTAATATACAACAAGGTGTATTAATAAATAGCATGAATCAAATGGAAGGGAATAACACTTTAAAACCATTGAAACACAATACATATATTATCATGTGAGCACAAGAAATGAAATTCCACTTACAACACTTTGAACCTTGAATCTACTCTTTTGGTACACAACCTACAACAATAAACCATAAACTTCACCATCAACATCTCAATAATCATAAACCCATACCATAAACTTCATAAAGCTAACACACTCTAAATACCCAAGACTTCTTCCAACACCATAAACCAAGAAATAATCAAAGCCACAAGCTTACCTTAGCTCCTTGAACCCAAAATGAACTTGATCTCACTTCAAAATTCCAACAAGAAGCTTGAATCAAAGGAACAATTGAAGGAAATAAGAACCCTAGCTCTTCCTTGGAGTGAAGAATCGAGAAGTGAGGAGAGAAATGAGGGAAAAGTGAACCAACTCATGTATTTAGGCACTTAAATCCAAAAAAACGACTTTACTGTTCACGGACCGCGGGTGCGCTATCCCTTGCACCGCGGGTGCGCTATGCCTTCGGCATCTCATCCAAAAATCTGAAATCATAGACCACAGGTGCGGTGCCTATTCTACCTCGTGTGCGGTCTGCTCTCGGCCAAAACAACTCTATACAACAAAAATCGAAACGCAACGCTGATACAACACAATTACCCCTCAACTAATAACAACAATACCACAAAACAATAATAACCAACAATACTATGACCCATATATCACAACTCTTAACATCAAAACTATACATAAACTTAACCAAATAGTCCATAAGCATACAAAATCTTAAACCGTACCATTCACCATGCTTGGATATTACACGAGACGTGCAGAATGAAAAATAAGCCAAGTGTCCTTGCCATGCAATATATGTGCTGAGTATTATTTCTTCACTCATTCAGCAGCTGAAAATCGAGAACACTTCCATGGAATCCTCAAGAATGCTCATAGCCTAGAATTTAGCTTGTACAAGATCTAACCACCCGAATTTCGATCCGAATTCATTTTCGTGCTCCTCTCATCAAAGGCTTCAAGGGGATGTAAGTTTCATTCATTTCCTGCATGATTTGAGATATTGATGTTGGGGAAATTGTGAATTACACTAGATTATGTGTTCTTGTGATATCGGAGAGCGTATAATTGAAACCGGATCAAAGAAATGGTACCGTATGCATTTGTTATGAATTTCAGCATATATTGATTTGAATTGAATAGATTTTGACATGCTGGAATTAGAATGTAACGACCCATTACAGGCCCAGTGGACCGCCCATACGGCCCACTACCCCAATCAACCCAAGGCTATCCCGATCTTGGGCTCTGCTATATGGGCCTTGGCCCATCTATGGAACTCTTCCCTCACGGGCTTTCCATAGGCGTCGTATGGGTTACTCATAGAACTCTCCAGCCCATGCACTGGAGCTTGTCCCTCCCCAGACTCGAACCTGAGATCACATGGATATATAGATACTCAGCACAAGTCTAGTACCAATTGAGCTAGTAATCCAACAACCATACCATAGAATCCATAAAACCAACACAATCACAATCTCCATAATTTCCCGCAACATCAAAATCCAACAATAACTAAACCATAAGCTTACCTTAGCTCCTTGAACCCAAAATGAACTTGATCTCACTTCAAAATTCCAACAAGAAGCTTGAATCTAAGAAATAAAAGTAAGAAAATGGAACCCTAGCTTCCCTTGAGCTGAAGAAATCGAGAATGAGGAGAGAAATGAGGGAAAAATGAACCAACTCATGTATTTAAGCACTTAAATCCAAAAACACGACTTTACTGTTCACGGACCGCGGGTGGGCTCTCTCTTGCACCGCGGGTGCGCTATGCCTTCTGTGGAGACCCGGGCTCTAACTCGATTATCTTTTGGGATTAATTGGATCTTTGCTAGAAAATGTGGGTCAAAATTTTGCTTTTAACATTTATTCAAATGTATATAAACAAGCACAAGACATTATGTAAAATACTGTCATCTTATTCAACTACAATTAGCATTCACATGTTCGTCTACAATTAACATAGTAGTGTCTAGAAATACAGTACATGTCTAGTAAGAAACCACTAGTAATCTTCTACGCCCGTAATCTCCACGCTATCTCGATCTCTCATCCTCTGCGTGACCCCGATCCTGTCCCACCTGTTGTCATGCACACATACAGACACAACAACAGCCGGATACTCCGGTGAGAACAAATCCCAGTATAAAACATGGTACACATGCATATACACAATATAAATCATGAAGCATGCTATCAAAATAGAATCAATGGCAATAGGTTCCATAGTCTATGAAACCAAATCAATATCAGCATGCAAATGAAATCGAAATCATATCTTGACTAGACTCGATTCTAACTCTAGGGATCTCGGTATGAATAAGACGTCACAGTCTGCCACCTACCCTCCCAATCGGGGTGACGGTACATCTTATTCCTAGACTTCGGTCATGTCTGTATCGAATGTCTACATTCGGAGTCAATTCTGCTCCTATGCGTCGATATCACCGAACGTCTAGCTTGACAAGTCTGCCAATGACTCTCCTATCTTAAATGCTTGAATATAAATCTATAAACAAAGCATCAACATATAAAAAGGTAACAATCTAGTTTGTGATTTTGGGAAACTCAAATCAGATCTAATTCGAGTTATATCTTCCCGAATCAACATGAATTATACTTTTCTTTCTGTCAATCTGACTCTGTCAAAGTCTCGAACTCAAGGCCTGTCAATACTCAATCTGGGAATGAAAATATCGAGGAGGACAATATCAATACACCAATCAATTCAATATTAGATATAATCAGAACGANTATATTGAGATTATGCAGTTATGCTATCGAAACAGAATTTGATATCGTTCTGATTATATCTAATATTGAATTGATTGGTGTATTGATATTGTCCTCCTCGATATTTTCATTCCCAGATTGAGTATTGACAGGCCTTGAGTTCGAGACTTTGACAGAGTCAGATTGACAGAAAGAAAAGTATAATTCATGTTGATTCGGGAAGATATAACTCGAATTAGATCTGATTTGAGTTNAGAAAATACCATAATTTCAGATCATATCAAAACTTAAGAAAACTTACGTCCGGTTGAAGCCTGCGTCGATAGGAACACAGTACTGAATTCGGATTCAAAATCGGACGGACGGATCTTTCACAAATCACAAATATAGAAAATAAAAGGCGTAAGGATTTCTTCGAACTTCCCAGGAGCTCTTCTCGTTTCTGTTGCTGAGGGGAATTGAATGAGTGGCAACGTTATATATCTCAAGTTGCATGTCTAAGCTACGTGTCTCATTTTCATACAAATCAGGCGGCGCTCGGGCGGTCGAAAGTTACCGCTCGGGCGCGGAGAGTTCTGTCCGAGCCTTAACTTATTCTACTCTGGCGCTCGGGCGGTCATACTTTACCGCTCGGGCGCGGAACGTTCTGCACGAGTGTTCATATCCACTGGCACTCGGGCGGTCACAAACTACCACCCGGGCGCCACATCTTCTGCCCGAACAAATTTCTATTGAGCACTGGCGCTCGGGCGGTCGTTTCCTACCGCTCGGGCGCCAACTTTTCTGTCCGAGGCTTCTTGCCATTGTATTTCTTCACTTTTCCTTTCCTTCCTCACGCCTCCATTACCAATAATAGTTCAAAAGAGTGATATCAAATTTCAGGCCTTACAATTCTCCCCCTCTAAGAGATGAGTTCGTCCTCGAACTCGCAGGCAATCAATCAAAGCAAGTAAAGGAGTAATATAATCAAAACTGAATAAGTACTCACATCAGCGAAATAACTCGGGATATCTCTGTCTCATCTCTGATTCTATCTCCCAAGTGGCTTCTTCAGTGCCATGACGACTCCATTGGACTTTCACCAGTGGAATAGTCTTCGTTCTGAGCTGTTTATCTTTCCGATCAAGAATCTGAATCGGTTGTTCAACGTAACTCAAAGTCTGATCTAATTCGGCTTCTTCAGGCTGAATGACATGAGAACTATCTGGCATATATCTACGCAACATCAATACATGGAAGACGTCATGTATCTCGGATAGAGAAGGAGGAATGGCGAGTCGATAGGCACGTTCTCCTATCTTCTCGAGAATCTCGTATGGACCGATGTATCGCGGAGACAATTTCCCACGTTTGCCAAATCTGACAATGCCTCTGAAAGGAGAAATCTTCAAGAATACTCTGTCTCCCTGTTCAAATACTAACGATCGACGTCTGATGTTCGCGTACTACGCCTGTCTATCCTGTGCTGTCTTCATTCTCTTCTGAATGATCTTCACCTTCTCTGTCATTTCACGGATCATATCTGGCCCTAAGTCTGGTACCTCTAAGATGTCATCCCAGTACAACGGAGATCTGCACTTCTTTCCGTATAATGCCTCAAACGGTGCCATCTCGATGCTAGTCTGGTAGCTGTTGTTGTACGAGAATTCACAAAGAGCTAGTGAATCTTGCCAACTAGTACCAAAATCTAGTACTGCAGCTCTCAGCGTATCTTCTAAAGTCTGGATAGTCCGCTCTGACTGTCCGTCTGTCTGGGGATGGTAAGCAGTACTCAAGTGTAATGTCGTACCTAAAGCCTGCTGCAAACTGTGCCAGAAATGTGAAGTGAATCGTGGATCACGATCTGATACGATCGACTTCGGCACACCATGTAATCTGACTACTTCTCGAACATATATCTCGGCCATCTGATCATATCTGTATGTCATCTTGTACGGAATGAAGCATGCGGATTTGGTCAATCTATCTATCACAACCCAAATCGCATCGCAGCCTCGGGATGATCGTGGTAACTTCGTGACGAAATCCATGGAAATGTGATCCCATTTCCATTCAGGAATAGCTAAACTCTGAAGTAACCCTCCGGGCTTCTTTCTCTCGGCCTTCACCTGTTGGCAATT
>NC_133316.1:8575706-8576501 GCF_012295235.1 Primulina huaijiensis | reverse complement strand
GGGTATCGAGTCTCGTGTGGCTTCAACTGTCTCGAAGCATAGGCAATAACATGCTGTCGCTGCATAAGAACACATCCTAACCCTCTGTGCGATGCATCACAATATACAACGAAATCACCTGTACCTGAAGGTATCGTCAACACTGGAGCACTGGTTAGTCGTCTCTTCAACTCTAAGAAACTAGACTCACAATCTTCAGACCACACAAATGGAGTATTCTTCTGTGTCAACTGGGTAATCGGTTTCGCAATACTGGAGAAATCTTTAATAAATCGTCGATAGTACCCTGCTAAACCCATGAAACTGCGTATCTCTGGCACAGAAGTCGGTCTCGGCCAACTGATCACAGCTTCCACTTTACTCGGATCAACAGAAATACCGCCTCCAGATATGATATGACCCAAGAAGACAAACTGTCTCAGCCAAAACTCACACTTTGACAGTTTAGCATATAGTTGCTCATTTCAAAACGTCTGCAACACAATTCTCAAATCCTCAGCATGATCAGTCTCATTTCTTGAGTAAACCAAAATATCATCTATAAAAACAATCACAAACTCATCCAGATACCTTTGAAAGACACGGTTCATCAATCCCATAAACACAGCTGGTGCATTCGTTAAACCAAAAGGCATGACAATAAACTCATAATGTCCATACCATGTTCGGAATGCTGTCTTCGGTATATCTGAATCTCTGACTCGCAGCTGATGATATCCAGATCGCAAGTCGATCTTGGAATAGACAGACGATCCCTACAACTGATCAAACAAATCGTCGATGCGAGGCAATGGG
>NC_133316.1:8573107-8575606 GCF_012295235.1 Primulina huaijiensis | reverse complement strand
CTTGATAAGTCAAATTCGGCGTCAAATCCAATGGCTCGTGGCGAATAACATGGGAAGGATTCGCAATATATTTCCTGAGCATAGAGACGTGGAAAACATTATGAACTCTGTCAAGATCTGGCGGTAGGGCTAACCTGTAGGCTCGATCACCAACTCTATCCAAGATCTCAAATGGGCCAATAAATCTCGGACTCAACTTTCCCTTCTTGCCAAACCGCATCACAACCTTAAGAGGTGTCATCTTCAAAAGCACCTGATCGCCAACCTCAAACTGCAATGGCCTACGACGCACATCGGCATAACTCTTCTGTCTCGACTGCGCTGTCTTCATTCTATCCCGGATAACAGCAACAACATCAGCAGTCTGTTGGACTAACTCTGGACCCAGCATCTTTCTCTCACCAATCTCATCCCAATACAAGGGAGATCTACACTACCTACCATAAAGTGCTTCATACTGTGCCATGCCAATTGTCGCTTGGTAGCTATTATTATACGTGAACTCAACAAGAGGCAATTTAGAATCCCAGCTACCAGGATAATCGATAGTACAAGCTCTGAGCATATCCTCTAAAATTTGAATAACTCTCTCTGATTGACCATCGCTCTAGGGGTGATATGCTGTAATAATGCTAACCGTGTACCCATAGCTCTGTGTAAACTCTTCCAAAACTCTGAAGTAAATCTAGGGTCATGATCAGACACAATCGACACAGGAACACCATGAAGTCTAACAATCTCTGCTATGTACTCTTCGGCATACTGGTTCATGGAATACGTCGTTTTAACTGGCAGAAAATGCGCTGACTTGGTCAACCGATCAATAATAACCCAAATAGAGTTAAAACCTTTCTGCGTTCTGGGAAGACCAGTCACGAAATCCATCGTAATGCGCTTCCATTTCCATTGAGGAATCGGCAATGATAACAATGTCCCAGCAGGTCTCTGGTGTTATTTCTTCACCTGCTGACAAGTTAGGCACTGAGAAATAAACATGGCAATATCTTTCTTCATACCTGGCCACCAATAGAGTCTACGAAGATCCTGATACATCTTAGTGCTGCCTGGATGTATCGAGTATGGCGCTGTATGAGCCTCTGTCAAGACATCTCGCCGAATATCATCACCAGCAGGAATGCAAATACGGCCTCTAAACGTCACCAAACCATCTCTATTCGTCGCGAACTCTGAATTACCTCTCTCCTCTGCTCTGACTCTCAACTCTAACAACTGAACATCAATAGTCTGCTCTCTACGGATCCTGTCCGTCAATGTAGCCCGAATAACCAATGCTGAAAAACGAGCAATGGTTCCAGGAACCACCAAAGCCATCTCCTCTCGTTACAAATCTAACAACAACGGCTGCTGAATCATAGAACTTAAAGAAGAACTCGACTTACGGCTCAATGCATCCGCTACAACATTCGCCTTCCCTGGGTGGTAACTAATAGTCACGTCATAATCTTTGACAAGCTCTAACCACCGTCTCTGTCGCATATTGAGTTCTTTCTGTGAAAACAAATACTTTAAACTCTTGTGGTCTGTGAAAATTTCACACTTTTCGCCATACAAATAATGTCTCCTGATTTTCAGGGCGAAAACCACAGCTGCTAGCTCCAAATCATGCGTAGGATAATTCTTCTCGTAATCCTTCAACTGGCAAGAAGCATAGGCTATAACATTACCTCGTTGCATCAACACTGCACCGAGGCCCTTCTTCGACGCATCGGTATAAACAACAAAGTCCTCTGAACCACTGGGCAAAGCTAGTACTGGCGCTATCGTCAACTTATCTTTTAACTCCTGGAATCCTCTTTGGCATTCATTGGACCACTCAAACTTCACCGTCTTCCTTGTCAAATTAGTTAACGGCAGGGCAATCTTGGAAAAGTCTGAAATAAAACAACGATAATAACCCACCAAACCAAGAAAACTGCGTACCTCTTGTACAGTGGTAGGAATAGGCCACTTCTGTATCGCCTCTATTTTCGCTGGATCAACAGCTAACCCATCCTTCGAGACAACATGGCCTAAGAAAGAAATCTGCTCCAACCAGAATTCACATTTCTTCAACTTAGCATACAACCTCTTCTCTCTCAGCAACTGAAGAACAACTCTGAGGTGCTCTGAATGAAGCTCTCTGGTCTTGGAGTAAATCAAAATGTCATCGATAAAAACAATGACAAAACTATCCAAATACGGCTTGAACACACGGTTCATAAGATCCATGAATACTGAAGGAGCATTGGTCAGACCAAAAGACATCACAAGAAATTCATAGTGACCGTACCTGGTCCGGAACGCCGTCTTAGGGATATCAGACTCCCTAACCTTCAACTGATAATAGCCAGATCGCAAATCAATCTTCGAGAACACTGTAGCCCCTTGCAGTTGGTCAAAAAGGTCATCTATCCGTGGCAACGGATACTTATTCTTAATCGTCACTTTGTTGATCTCTCTATAATCAATACACAGCCGCAACGACCCATCTTTCTTCTT
>NC_133316.1:8552199-8572958 GCF_012295235.1 Primulina huaijiensis | reverse complement strand
TCGGCATAAACAACTCGCCCATCAATTTGAACAGAGCACGCATACACAATAGATGTGGGGCACAATACATCTCCCGAAGGCAAAACAACATTAAACTTGAGGGGAATAACAGAAGGAACTATACCCAAAGATCTCAAAAATAGTTCAGACATAAAAGAATGAGTAGCACCTGTATCAATCAATGTCGTAGCTACTCTGCCTGAAATTAAAATAGTGCTAGAGATCACAGAAGAATCATGGTTTATACCTTCCTTTGTCATGGTAAAGATGCGACCCTGCACCTTCTCCTTGCTTGATCCTCTTGGGCAGTCCTTGGCAATATGGCCTGCAGTGCCACAATGGTAGCAAGTATGAGTACCAAATCTGCACTCTCCCCGATGATGTCTACTGCACTTGGGACACAATGGCTTCTCAGGATCAGATGGAACTATCGGTGGTTTAGGACTCGGCTCCAACTTGCCTTTCCCTTTAAAATGGTCCTTTCCTCTATGACTCGAACCCTGACCCCTCTGAGCAACAAACTGCTGCCTCGCCTGTCTCTCTCTGGCAATATCTTTCTCATCTTGCTCGGCCAACAAAGCCTTAGACACAATCTCTTTGAATGTCACCGCCTTCGACATATTGATGTCCCTTCTGATTTCTGCTCGAAGGCCTCTAATGAAATGAGCACCCTTGTCTTTGTCGTTGGAGGCAATATACGGAGCAAACAGACAGCCCTCTTCAAACTTCAGAATATACTCATCAACATTCATACCTCTTTGACGAAGCTCTAAAAATTTAGTCACCTTCCGAGCTCGAAGTGCATCTGGGAAATACTTGTCATATAAAAGATCCGTGAACTCTTGCCACTTCAATGCTGGAACATCAACACTTACCTTGGTAGCATTCCACCAAATGCGTGCAGCTTTGACTAGCATGAATACTGCACAATCCACTCTGTCTTTGTCTTCATACTTGAGATGATCAAATATCACCTCAAGAGCTTTGACCCAGTCTACAGCCACCAAGGGATCAGTGCTTCCTGCAAATTCAGGCGGATCCATTCTCTTGAAAGCAGTAAAGATCCCATCGGTCCCAACTGCCTGAGCCACTTGACCTCTTACTTGACCTCTACCTTGACCCATTCCTTGCAAACGTAACAACTGTTGGATCTGCTCACTATGGACCTTAGCTTGCTCTTTCAGTAGCTCGCCGAACTCATCGACAACTCTAGAGGAAGAACTATCCTCACCCTCTAACGCCTTTCTCTTAGGAGGCATACTCCTACAATGTGCTCACATAATACATATCAACCAATGACAATAATTAGATGTAGAAGAAGACATACCCGGACTGTTGAAAGTAGACGAAGTCATATGCATTGGTCCGAAGAACGGTGCTCTGATACCACTAAATGTAACACCTCTGGCTGGTATTAATAAAATAGCAGCGGAAATTAAAGTTTTCTTTGAAGGGAGGAAGGAAGGATTCAAAATACATTTTCAATATATAACCAAAAGTCTAAACACATGATCAATAAAATGATACAACAAAATACAAAATGTCATTTTGATCATGTATATCAAAATATCTTTCTTCCTTCCATCTTTCATACATATGACCTCGGCTCCAATCAACGTCCTGGCTCGTCGCTCTTATCTGCATCACATGAATAACTGAAATGAGTATAAAACTCAGCAAGTGGAACTCTTACATAGCAATGAATACATATACCATACTTTGTAAAACGTGGCTTTGAAAACATTAAAATACCATCACTCTGAAACACAAATAACATAGCATAATATAACAATAACGATGGTATTTCTCTTTTCTCTGTTGGATTGATATCTATATAGTATCTCTGTCTCTGTGCCTCTATCCCATCGATATGAATCGATAACTCTGAGGGATATAAGCCTATGGTCGTTGATCAACTTATTGCATGCAATCTCTGAGTATGTATCTATAAATCCAATAAAACATTTGAATTCTCTCTTAGGCATTAAAACAAACACTTTGAAGACTATCTTTTCTCTTGTATTCCCTTTGACATGGTTGAGACATAAAATGCCTATAATATACAACCAGGTGTATTAATACATAGCATGAATCAAATGGAAGGAAATAACACTTTAAAACCATTGAAACACAATACATATATTATCATGTGAGCACAAGAAATGAAATTCCACTTACAACACTTGCAACACTTGGTTCTAAACTCTTGGTACAAAACCTACAACAATAAACCATGAATAAAACCATCAACAACTCAATAATCCAACAACCTTACCATAGAATCCATAAAACCAACACAATCACAATCTCCATAATTTCCACCAACATCAAAATCCAACAATAACTAAACCATAAGCTTACCTTAGCTCCTTGAACCCAAAATGAACTTGATCTCACTTCAAAATTCCAACAAGAAGCTTGAATCTAAGAAATAAAAGAAAGAAAATGGAACCCTAGCTTCCCTTGAGCTGAAGAAATCGAGAATGAGGAGAGAAATGAGGGAAAAATGAACCAACTCATGTATTTAAGCACTTAAATCCAAAAACACGACTTTAATGTTCACGTACCGCGGGTGCGCTCTCTCTTGCACCGCGGGTGCGCTATGCCTTCGGCATCTCCTCCAAAAATCTGAAACAGTAGACCGCGGGTGCAGTACCTATTCTACCGCGGGTGCGGTGTCTCTTCGGAAATTCCACAAATTCTGCAATAACGACCGCGGGTGCGCTGCACAGATTACCGCGGGTGCGGTCTGCTCTCGGCCAAAACAACTCTATGCAACAAAAATCAAATCGCAACGCTGATACAACACAACTTCCCATCAACTAATATCAACAATACCACAAAACAATAATAACCAACAATACTATGACCCATAATCACAACTCTTAACATCTAAATCAAACTTAATCTTAACCAAATAATCCATAAACATACAAAATCTTAAACCGTACCGTTCACCAGGCTTGGATATTACATAGAATTGTGATGATATGGTATTGGTTATGAATTGTTGAGATTGGGTTATTGTTGAGTTGACGAGGACATCGAGTTTACGCCGTTATGCCGTCAAAATTATCTCGAGATTGAGTATTGCACTTCACTTATATTATTTTGAGTTAGAAGTTGATATGGTGCATTGTATATATGTCATTTCAGATTGGGTTTGACAGATTCGATATCAAGAATACGAGACTTCGACTTCTACGAACGACAAGAAAGGTATAATTCATGTTGATTCGGGAAGATACAACTCGAATTAGATTTGATTAGAGTTTCCCAAAATCACATACTAGATTTTTATACCTTGCTATACTTGTGCTTTATGTTGATTTATGTCTAAGCATTGAGGTAGGAGAGTCATTGGCAGAATTGCCAAGTTCTAGACGTTTGGTGGTATCGAAGCACAGGAGAAGATCGACTCCGTTAGTAGATGTTCGATACAGACATGGCCGAAGTCTAGGAATAAGACGTACCGCCACCACGATTGGGAGGGTAGGTGGGAGACGTGTTACGTCTTATTCACACCGGGATCCCTAGATTTAGATATAAATCGAGTCAAGAATAAGAGTCAAAGATGTGTTATCTGTACTCATTAATATGTGTTACGATTATGGATGCATGTATCATGATTTTGTATTTCCTTACTTAATATGCATGTATACATGTTTTATGCATGGGAAAGCCCGTGAGAGGGAGAGCCCAGAGTTTAGAGGGGCCAAGGCCCAAGAGTTCAGAGCAGAGCCCAAGATCGGGATAGCCCATTGTCATTACAATAAAAGGCGCTTTTTATTGTAACGACCCATTACAGGCCCAGTGGCCCGCCCATACGGCCCACTTCCCCAATCGACCCAAGGCTATCCCGATCTTGGGCTCTGCTCTATGGGCCTTGGCCCATCTATGGAACTCTTCCCTCACGGGCTTTTAATAGGCGTCGTATGGGTTACTCATAGAACTCTCCAGCCCATGCACTGGAGTCTGTGCCTTCCCAGGATCGAACCTAAGACCACATGGATATATAGGTACTTAGCACAATCCTTGTACAAATTGAGCTACTAGCTCAATTGGTACCAGAATTGTGCTGAGTATATATATATCCATGTGATCTCAGGTTCGAGTCTGGGGAGGTTCAAACTCCAGTGCATGGGCTGGAGTAGCTTATGAGTAACCCATACGACGCCTATGGAAAGCCCGTGAGGGAAGAGTTCCACAGACGGGCTAAGGCCCATAGAGCAGAGCCCAAGATCGGGATAGCCTTGGGTCGATCGGGGCAGTGGGCCGTATGGGCTGTCCACTGGGCCTGTAATGGGGCGTTAAAATAAAAGGCGCCTTTTATTGTAACGACCCATTACAGGCCCAGTGGACAGCCCATACGGCCCACTGCCCCGATCGACCCAAGGCTATCCCGATCTTGGGCTCCCTCAAGGGGCCTTTTCCCTCACGGGCTTTCCATAGGCGTCGTACGGTTTACTCATAGGCCTTTTCCCCAGGACTCGATCCCATGACCTATAGGATAAGTACATTTATATCAAGAGTCCTGGTACCAATTGAGCTAGTAGCTCAATTGGTACCAGACTAGCTCAATTGGTACCAGACTTGTGCTGAGTATCTATATATCCATGTGATCTCAGGTTCGAGTCTGGGGAGGTACAAGCTCCATTGCATGGGCTGGAGAGTTCTATGAGTAACCCATACGACGCCTATGGAAAGCCCGTGAGGGAAGAGTTCCATAGATGGGCCAAGGCCGATAGAGCAGAGCCCAAGATCGGGATAGCCTTGGGTCGATTGGGGCAGTGGGCCGTATGGGCGGTCCATTGGGCCTGTAATGGGTCTTTACAGATTCTATATTTGTTTTAAGTTTTGAGATAGTAATCGTGATAATTTAGAATAAAATAAGTATGGATACGCATAAATTCAGTGTCGATTTTATTTCGTGTGCTATGGTAAATTTCAACGTCATTCTGAGAATTGGTTCGTTGGACAAGAATCATGCAGTGGTAGATAGTTGAGGTAAGCACGCCAAACTCCAATCCAAGAATAAATCGTATTTTATTGTAAGGATAAGGAACATAAATCCTTCCTTCCTGCTTCTCAGACCTAGAAAGCCATGGAGTATGGTTAAGAAGTCTAACTAACAATAATGAGAGAAGCAAAAGAAGGAATTGTGCTCAAGATATAAAATATTCCTGTGGTACGGGAGCTCCTGAAACATAACTTTGAGTTATCTCAGACTATGAAGTAGAATTCGAAAGTAACTTGATAGCTCGTGCTACACTAAAATCTAAGGAACCCTAGCGAGTGGCTTCAATTGAACTCAAGGAGCTAAAAATTCGATGTCAAGATTTGTTAGACAAAAACAAATCAGACCAAATGCCTCTCCTTGGGGAGCTTCAATCTTATTGACACAAAAGAATGGTGAAAGCACAAATAGTGTGTCGATCTAAAAAGAACTCAATAGGATCAAGAACAAATGTCATCTTTCAAGAATAGATGACCTTTTCTATCAGTTAAAAGGAGCTAAGATCTTTTCGAAGCTCTATCTAAGGTCAAACTACCACAATTGAAGGCCAAGGTAGAGAATATTCCTAAACAGCCTTAAAAAGAAAAGGGTATGGACACTATGAGTTCACGATAATACCTTTTGGCCTGATCAATGCTCTAGCAACATTCATAGAACTCATGGACATAGTGTTCAGGAAAATTCCTCGACAAGTTTGTGGTAGCATTTATTGATGACATTCTTGCATATTCAACAAGTGAGGAAGACCGCAAGGAAGATCTTCGTCCTGCTCTACAGATGCCAGAGAAAAATAACTATATACTAAATTTAGGAAATGTGAATTTTGACTAAAGAGGGTCACATTCTTGGGTCATATAATCTCTGAAATGGGCATATCAGTGGGTCACAAGAAGGTGGAGGCAATCATGGACTAGCCTTGACCGAAAAACTTGAATAGAAGTTCGAAGCTTTCTGGGATTAGTTGGCTATTAAGAAAATGTGTAGAAAAATTTTCTTCCGCTCACCAAGCTCACTCAGAAGAACTCTAAATTCAATTAGAGTGAAGAATGTAAGATGAGTTTTAGATCCTGAAAAAGAAACTCGCTTCTACGCCATTATTGGTACTTCCCGAATAAACTAGGAATTTCTCCACTTACAATGATGCATCAAAAGAGGATTGTGATTTGTTTTCATTCAAGAAGGCAAGTAATTGCTTGTGCATCGATGAAATTAAGACCACGTAAGCAAAATCATCCAACACATGATAATGAATTAGCCACAATTATATTGAGCCAAAGATCCAGAGAATCAATATCTTTGGTGTCAAATGTGTGAAATTTATCGATCATCAAAGCCGCAAATACTGTTCACACAAAAGGAATTAAACATTAGGCAAAGATGGTGGATCGAACTATTGAAGATATTTTTAGGGCGTGTGCCATGGACCTCGGAGGAATTAAATAAACATCTTCCTTTGATTGAATTTGCCGATAACAATAATTATCATGGAAGTATTGAAATCAGAGAGAAAGATATCATGATACTTGAATTGTTGATAATGTAGCCATTATCAAGGAAAAACGCAAGGCAGCTCATGATCGATAAAAGAGCTGGGCAGATTTTAAGAGCAGACCGTTGAAATTAGAAGTTGGTGAAAAAGCTTACGTCAAAGTCTCTCCTATGAAAGGAGTAGTTCGGTTCAGTAAGTCCGGAAAGTTAACCCGAGATATGTGGGACCGTTCGAAATATTAGAAAAGGTGGGAACCTTAGCCTACCGTCTTGCTTTGCCGCCTGATATGTCCAGGATTCACAATGTTTTCCACATCTCACAGCTGAGGAAATATGTTTCAGATCCGAGTCATGTTCTTAAAATTTCACCACTGATGATTGAAGGAAATCTCAATGAAGGACTAATACGAAGAAGTCTCTATCCGAATAGTGGACACAAAAGACCAGGTGTTGAGGCATCGGACAATCCCATACGTCAAAGTGCAGTGGTCAAATCATACCGAAAGGGAGGCAACTTGGGAACTCGGAGAGAAAATGCGTTCACAATACCCTCATTAAAATTTAGCTTAATCTAAGTTCAACAATTTTCATTCTAACTATAGAAATTAAATATGAACTTAGATTTCAGCTAACTTAACTCGAGGAAATGGCTTTAAAGTTCTGAGATTAACTCAATATGAAGCCGTGCTGCAAATAACCGCATCCATTGAAGTATTGTCACTAGTAGAGTAAAACCCCAGCTCAAGGACTCGATCTGTCAGCTCGAAACAGCTCAACCAAGCTTGTCCTAACAAGACCAAAAAAAGGAGCTAAAAGATGAGCCAAGGGATTGGACAAACTTATTATGCAAGAAACAACCTTTGAGATAACCAAAGAAGAAGCTAAGGGATGAGCTAAAGGTTAGGACAAATTAAGTATGCAAGAAATGACCGTTGAGATAATCCATAAAAGAGCTAAGGAAGGAGCAAGGAGATCAGGACACGTTTATGGTTCAAAGAATGACTCTTGGTGCTTGGCATTTCTTTGACCACCATTATGATCATCATTAAATCATTTCTTGGAGCCCAAGTGGTCGATCTAAGTGGCTAGGTGGAAGGTCTTTTTTTGCCTATAAATACCACTCACTTGGTTGAGAGAAAGCACACCACAAAACCTCTCAAAAATTCGGCTACTCCCCTCCACCAAACTCTACAAAATTTCGGGCAAGGCTAGCAAGGAAGAAGGAAGAAAGTTTCGTGCAGTCAAGTGCTAGAGTGCTACGTCGAGGTGCTGCCGAATTGAAGACAGTATTTTTTAAGATTACATCGAAGTGCTGCCAAATTTTCGGAAGGAAATTTCGTGTCAAAGTCTGCAAATTTCGAACCTACCTTCTAAAAACTACTGTAAGTGGGCTTTTGTTACATATTTTGTTGTATTTTTAAACTTTGATATAAATAATGTGACATGCATATATGTGTGTCCTTATCTTTGAAAATGGCTATCTGTTTTGTTTAAAATTACGATCGATTATGTGTTTCTTCTATGATTCGAATTCTTCTGATTCCGCTGTGTCCGTATGAAAACTCTGAAATCTGAAAATCTAAAAAGTTCTGTCTGTTACTTCTGAATTTTGTTTACACTGTTACAATTCAATTTGAAATGGGACGAGAATTGTGATTCTGTCTGGCCCCCAATGGTGGGTATAAAACCATTTCTGTCTGGCCCCCACCAGTGGGTATAAAACCGAGTTCTGGCATCACCCCTTAGATGACTAACATATTGGGGACAATTTGACCATGGAAATGAGATGAGTAACAGTGTTGTGTCTGTCTTCGAATTTTTCTGAAATGATCTGATCTGCTTCTAAATTGTTCTGAATCATCAGTTAACCCTTGTGTTATATTCGATTCGTTTCTGTAATTTAAAAGTAATGGGATTTGAAAGTGTGTTAAAGAAATGTTTTAAAGACTGAGTTCTATTTGTATAATTGGAAATCGATCGACCCCCCACTTGCTGAGTGTTTCCCAAAACACTCACCCTTACAAATTTCAGATAACACTGAAGAGCAAATAAATGAGGAGGAGCAGGAAGCTTTCTGGGGGTTGGTGAACGATGATCAAGATCAAGAACCAATTTATCCCTTTTGTTTAGTTTTTCGTATTTCGCAACTCTGATGTATTTATTTCATTGTCATTGTAAGACAATACTTTATTTATGAAAAAGACTAGTTTGATTTGATACGAGGCTTTATTGTTTTCAATATAATTGTTAAACAATGCCGGATGTCTCCGATGCTTCGGACACGGGGCGTGACAGATAGTACCCAACCAATCATGTTAAACGCCTAGCAGCATTGCTTACATTATTCCCTAGGTATCAAATGATAGTACCTGCAAGAACCATTCAATTATGGTTAACGTATAGTACGGTCCCTTCACCTCATATATCCCGACCGATTCGACAACCATTGATATACCGAGAGTTGTCAATGAACCGATGTCGTAGTTGCATCGATGGTATAATCTATGAAACCCATTTCATAATTACCACCAACACTCTGATTAGAGATTTCATACAACATACACATAGGATATCCATACCCGAAGGTAAGCGGTGAATCCCCGACTACAATGCATCGACTCATATATGTTTCGACAAAACACCCAACCTTGCCACCTGATGACCCCATATGAGTCGGTTAACAAGTCAAAGTGCAATGCTAGCACATAGAGTCTCAATGTTGTCCCGGGTCATAAGGACTAATGGTGTACAACCATAAACTACGACGTTTCCACTCGATAAGTGAGAACCACTTGCAAAGTCCTTTATGGAGGGTTGTTCAGTGCACTCTACTAGGAGCTCCTATCAGCATGCTAGGACATCACAATGTCCCCTACTAATAAGACATGGTACTCACATCGCAGATACTAGTGTCCAACTCGAGCGGCTTATATCTTTCTTAGCGGCGGCTGAATCGACTTGGAAAAGTTTAGAATATACAGTATTCCAAATATGAGTTTCATGATACTCATCATATGAGCATCTCATATTCTTTCTACTATTTGTATATTCAAGGACTTTATCTATGCAACTAGCATGAGTATACATATAAAGAAGTGCCAAAACAATAATTTCAAATATTATTAAAATAAATAATGTTTATACATATACGTCCAAGACCTTGGCTCCTTTGCTTGAGCTATAGCTCCCGTGTTGTAACAAAACATTGGGACAGGAGCAACTCCATTAAGAATGACGCCCAACTCTTGGACGAAATTCTTTATCCAAACAACCTCTTGCAGCAACACCATTGAGCATGAATACGGACCCAGAGGTTGACTTCGAGTCATCGATATCTCTTTGAAAGCTAGAGTTGGTATAGCCTTCCAATTTCAGTTCTCCACCCCCATAGACCAAGAACAACTTATTGGTCCTTCTCAAATCCTTGAGGATGTCTTTCACAGCTTTCCAGTGTGGAAGACCAGGGTTCGATTGATATCTCCTCACTACACTTAGTGCAAAAGCCACGTCAGGACGTGTAGAAATCATCCAATACATGATGCTACCAATTGCAGATGCATAAGGAATGCTTGTCATCGCCGCTATCTCTGCATCAGTCTTGGGAGACATAGACTTGGATAGGGACACACCATGACACATTGGAAGATGTCCTCTCTTGGACTCATCCATCGAGAGCCGCTTCACGATGGTATCAATGTATGTGGACTGGGTGAGACCAAGCAATCTTCTTGATCTATCTCTATAGATCTGTATTCTCAATACAAAAGATGCTTCACCCAAGTCCTGTATCGAGAACTAACTTGCTAACCATATTTTAGTTGATTGCAACATTCCTACATCATTACCAATGAATAGAATGTCATCAACATAAAGCACCAGGAACGTCACAGAACTCCCACTGACCTTCTTATACACACAGGGTTCCTCAGGAGTCGTAGTAAAACCAAACTCTTTGATTGTACTATCGAATCTAAGGTTCCAACTCCTAGATGCCTGTTTAGTTCATAAATAGATCTCTGAAGTTTGCATACCATATGCTCACTTCCGATAGATGTAAACCCTTAAGGTTGAGACATGTAAATCTCTTCCCTAATATCCCCATTAAGAAAGGTTGTCTTGACATCCATGTGCCATATCTCATAGTCATACCATCCAGCTATGGCTAGCAATATTCTTATAGACTTGAACATTGCAACTAGAGAAAAGGTTTCCTCAAAGTCAACTCCTTGTCTTTGAGTATATCCTTTTGCCACCAATCACGCCTTGAAGGTCAATACCTTCCCATCTGCCCCAAGTTTTCTCTAGTAAATCCATTTACACCCTATGGGAACGGTTCCCTCGAGTGGATCCACAAGGTTCCATACTTGGTTTGAATGAATGGAATTCATCTTAGATTAAATTGATTCAAGCCACTTGGATGAATCGGCATCAGATAACGCTTCCTTGAAGGTCCTTTGATCACATCCATGGTTAGGCTCATCATGGCCCTCTTCAAGAAGCAGACCATACCTCATAGGTGGTCTCGAGACTCTCTCGGATTTTCTAAGAGCTTGTATCTCCTTCCTTGGCTCTTCGGGTGTGTGTTCTATAATTGTGGGAGATATAGACTTGGATAGGGACACGCCATGACACATTGGTAGAATCTTCTCTTGGACTCATCCATCGAGAACCGCTTCATGATGGTATCAATGTATGTGGATTGGGTGAGACCAAGCAATCTTCTCGATCTATCCCTATAGATCTGTATTTCCAATACAAAAGATGCTTCACCCAAGTCTTGCATCGAGAACTTACATGCTAACCATATTTTAGTTAATTGCAACATTTCTACATAATTCCCAATGAATAGAATGTCATCAACATAAAGCACCAGGAATGTCACAGCACTCCCACTGACCTTCTTATACACATAGGGTTTCTTAGGATTCTTAGTAAAACCAAACTCTTTGATTGTACTGTCGAATCTGAGGTTCCAACTCCTAGATGCCTGCTTTAGACCATAAATAGATCTCTGAAGTTTTCGTACCATATGCTCACTTTCGATAGATGTAAACCCTTCAGGTTGAGACATGTAAATCTCTTCCTTAATATCCCCATTAAAAAAGGCTGTCTTGACATCCATCTGCCATATCTCATAGTCATACCATGCACATATGGTTAGCAATATCCTTACCGACTTGAACATTGAAACTGGAGAAAAGGTTTCCTCAAAGTCAACTCCTTGTCTTTGAGTATATCCTTTCGCCACCAATCGCGCCTTGAAGGTCAATACCTTCCAATCCGCCCCAAGTTTCCTTTTGTAAATCCATTTACATCCTATGGGAATGGTTTCCTTGGGTGGATCCACAAGGTCCAGACTTGGTTCGAATGCATGGAATTCATCTCAGATTCTATTGCTTCAAGCCACTTGGATGAATCGGCATCAGATAACGCTTCCTTGAAGGTCCTTGGATCACATCCATGGTTAGGCTCATCATGGCCCTCTTCAAGAAGCAGGCCATACCTCATAGGTGGTCTTGAGACTCTCTCGGATCTTCTAGAAGCTTGTATCTCCTCTCTAGGTTCTTCGGGTGTGGGTTCTATAATTGTGGGTGTTTCTCGAACCTCTTCGAGTTCTATCTCTTCCCCTTTTCTATCCAATAGAAATTACTTTTCCAAAAAGGTTGCATTCCTAGAATCATCCAACTAAATTCCTTGGATATCCCACAAAGTAACCTAAATTGGATCGACTATCCAATTTATCTCCCACTACCTGCTTCACATAATCAAGGCACCCCCATATTTTAAGATAAGAATATTTGGGAGGCTTACCCATCCATATCTCATATGGTGTCTTATCAACTGCCTTTGAATCTACATTGTTCAACAACATTGTCGCTGTCTCAAGCGCATATCCCCAAAAAGATGGCGGCAACTCTGTGAACCCCAAACATAGACCAAACCATGTCCATCAAAGTCCGGTTACGACGCCTTGAAACACCATTCAACTGTGGTGTAGCAGGAGGAGCCCACTGCGAGAGAATCTCATTCTCCCTAAGATACTCTTGGAACTCGGCACTCAAGTACTCACCACCTAGATCCGATCGAAGTGACTTGATGCTTCGTCCCAACTGTTTCTCCACTTCCCTTCTGAATTCTTTGAACCTTTCAAAGGCTTCAGACTTGTATTTCATCAAATACACATACCCATACCTCGAAAAGTCATCGGTAAAGGTGATGAAGTAGGCATGTCCATGCTTAGTGCTGATGCTAAGCGGACCGCATATATCGGTATGAATCAAATCCAATAACCCTTTGGCTCGCTCCACGTGGCCCTTAAAGGGAATTTTTGTCATCTTTCCTTTTAGACAGGATTCACAAGTCGTGAGAGCATTAATATCAGACATATCAAACTTGCCCACTCCCACTAGCTTGTGCATTTTTCTTAGGGAAATAAGTCCTAATAGAGCATGCCATAATTGTGACGAATTTAGAGTATCTTTTTTTCGCTTGTTTGTTGTTGTTATCGCTTGGACATTGTTTAGTTGAATATCTTTCAATTTTAAGTTATAGAGATCGTTTTCAAGTTCTCCACTACCAATCAAACAATCATTCTTGTAAATGTTGCAAACACCTTTGCTAAATAAACAAGAATATCCATCTTTATCAAGCATAGAAATGGAAATAATGTTTTACACCAAATCAGGTACAAACAAAACATCTCTCAAAATCAACTTAAAATCATTGTTCAACAATAAGTAAACATCTCCTATAGCCTTGGCAGCAACTCTTGCTTCATTGCCCAGCCTCAAGAAGGTCTCACCTTCCCTTAGTCTCCTACTTCTTCCCATCACCTGCAACTCATTACAGAGATGTGAGCCACAGCCGGTATCTAATACGCAAGAAGTAGAGTTAATGGAAATGTTTACTTCGATATAGAACATACCATTTCCAGAACCTTTCTGGGCAAGATATTCTCTGCAGTTACGCCTCCAATGTCCAGGCTTCTTGCAGTGATGACAAATATCAGCAGTCTTGTCAGCCTTCACTGGTATGGTTGTAACGTACCGTACTTTTTACTACTTAAAATTTGCGGAAGAATTAAAAATTTTCTTAAATACGAAGGTGAACCAACAATTCGGTTAACCACTCGTTGTTCAACCGAACTATTTGAAATAAAAGATCACTAATAAAAATTTAGTTAAGATAAATGCTTGTTCGACGCACCACACGCAACGCAATAAAACCCATAAACTCAAACTTTGACACCAAAATAGTTTTTACGACTACTCGTTCTCCCAAGTGCCTAACGAAGCAAAACAAAATGTCAATGACCTTCTCAACATAATTAACCACGTACCTAAATGCAGAAGCGCTCACCCGTCAATCCCCAACGAAGCCTGCAACCATAAAACTTCAAGAACACATCACTATCATATATTTTCAGAAAATGCAGTTTGAGCAGTCCCACAAAAAACGTCATAACTCACTCAATATTTATCCAAATAGTTCTAGTTTACTGTCAAATCGAAGGTATCAAAAATTTCTACAATTTTTATGTTAAATGTTTTCTCCGAATCACGACCGAAAAATCACAGTATTTAAAAAGACAGCAAAAACGAGATTTTAGATCCAAAAATGGTTTCGAAAGTGATCTAAACATAATTGCTCAAACTTCTACTCTAAATTCACATGGTTTTCATTCAAAATACATCGCAACGCATACTATGACATAATTGACGCAGGAAAAACAGAATATACGTGCCTTTTGATATTAAAAACTAACGATACGGTGATACCGAAGCGGAGATGATGCGAGAGACGATCCCGGACGACTTGGCTCGATTTTCTTTGAAAAAAACTAACGAAATTTTTCTGGAAATTTAGAGGAGTGGGGCGGCTGCTACTAGACAAGAACCCTAGTTTTCTTCTCTCTCAAAAATAAAAATCTGAATAATGAAGTGAGTGTGTGTGTTTAGGTGATTTTTAGTGTGTGCAAAAATGTGTGTGCGTGTGATTAGTAAATTAGGTAGAGTAAAATTTGCTTAATTATTAATTAGCAACTAATTTTAAAATACCAACTCTCCCTTAACTTTAACAAAATTCTAATTTAAAATAAAATGTACATGTGCTAGACTTTAAAAGTTTTTAAATTCTAAAATCGCTTAAATAAATAATTTAGGTCTTAAAAATGCTGAAACTAGATAAATTATTTAAAACGCCTCATTCTCAACTTAAAATAAAATACCATTTTTTTAAATATTGCCAAAAATCGTCGCCGATCTCTTTCCCTCGATCCCGCATCGAATTAACGCCTGAAACATGAAACTCAAGAAAATATTTTAACGTGCATCACATAAACATTAAAATAATGTAATTTAAATAAATCATACATGGATAAAACTCATTTTAAATTTAAATTAATGAATTAACAATTAAATAAATACATGGGTTTTACGTGTAATAAATTTTGGGCTCTACAATGGCTGCCACAGCGGGACTCAGAGATTGCCTCTTCAAGGGCACGTTCTTCTTGGGACGTTGGAAAGAACGCTTCTTACCCTTCCTAGGTGGACCTGTCTTCGTACCAGATGAAGAGCCCACATAAAGAACCGACTTCTCTTTCTTGATGGTGGACTCAAAGGTAACAAGCATGTTTACCAACTCCTCAAAGGGTCGGCTCCATCTTGTTCATATTGAAATTCACCACAAAAGGATCAAATGAGCTAGGCAGTGACAAGAGCAACACGTCGGTGGTCAACTCCGAAGGCAACGCAAGATCCATGCCAACGAGCTTATCCATGAGCCCAATCATCTTTAGGCCATGCTCATGGACCGAAGCCCCATCTCGTATGCGCAAAGTGATTAGCTCCTTGATGGTAGCATGCCTAAGAGGCCGTGTTTGCTCACCAAAGAACTCCTTGAGATGCAAATGAATTTCAGCAGCACTCTTTGCATCCTCAAAACGTTTCTGCAGCTCATCACTCATAGACGCTTGCATATACCACTTGGCTTTCAAGTCATGGTCACACAATTCCTTGTAAGTCCGCAATTCCTCAAGAGTGCAGCTAGTCGGAGCCTCATTAGGGGACGACTCAGTAAGTGTATATGCTATCCTTTCCGAATTCAAGACGATTTTCAGGTTTCTTAGCCAAGTGAGGTAATTAGGTCCGGTTAATACGTGTTTTCGAGTATTGCAGATAATGGATTGCGAATCGAAAACATTGTCAATTTTGTACTGAAAAGTAAAAAAGATAAATGTTAATGACAATTTTAAAATATTTAGTAAGATATAAAGTATGGACTTTTACTTTATAAATGTTTACTCCCACTGTTTTGACATCTTTCACTACCCTCTAGTGAAAACGGGAAACTCCTTTCCGCAGTAGGTACGTAAGGTTCAATTAGCGAACTATGATCCCGAATAATATCAGCCAATCAAAATTCCTAAAAGGTAGTTTCCAATTGCATCACCATGCAACCCTGTACGTAAACTTTTGTCTCACGTTTGATTAGGACCCAATAATATGACGTCGTTCATCTTTACTTGTCAAGCCTTACCCATCGATGTTGAACCTTAATGGATGGTCGCCATGAGTTCACTCAATAATATGAGACGAAATCATGGGAGTTCCACGTAGTTCACATCACCATGTCAATGGATGTCACAGCTTTCCGGTGTCCAGGGCCCCCCCAATAATATGAGCTGAGCCCCAAACACGGGTAGCGTTCATCATGCACCCATTGTCGATGGAAGACATGGAAACTATAAACACTTTTATAATTCTCCTTTTCGGGCTTAATATAAATTTTGAATCTTATTCAAAATGAGGGTTTTTAATTTTGAAAGGTCTCATCATTAATTTTATTTAAAAGCTCGCCATGTTTGATCGTATGTTTGCCGGATTCATGCAACTTTGTTATTATCATAATAATAACGCACATACTCATTATTTATAACATATCATCCATATATTATAAACAGTAAACAAAACAAGGACGATCAATCGCCCCAATACTAATGGGCCGTGTGATCTGAGCACGGGCCAAGGTCCAATCATAGGGAAATGCATGGGATACAAATGCAATTTTTACATAAGCTTCCAATATTTACATGTCTTCGATCTTCATAATCATCAAAGCCACCATCTTCCAATCTTGATCTTCCACTATACTAATATTTACAAATAAATATCCATGACAAATAGGGATACATCTCATGGGGTGGGAACGGGGGCCATAAACCAAGCCCACTTGAAATTTGATAATTATTACAATCATTCAACAAAAAATATCCTAGCATACACCTAGCAAATTGGGCATGGGCTCCAACTTAAATTATTTATTTTATGAGATAATATGTACAACTTTTGTAAATTTAAACTTAAGGGCCCCAAAAATCATTTTCACCAAAAACATTTTGGCCCATTTAAATTTCACAAATATGTTAGCCATTAATGGCCCAACAACTTCAAAGCCCATGACACTTTGATAATCCAAAACACTTTTGGAAACCCTAGTCATCATCGCCGTCGCAGATTCTGGCCAACATGCACAAATTTTTTTTTTTTGGAAACATGGGGCTGTTAATGAAAGGGATCGATTTTAGGTGTTCGATATCGCAACGGAAGCACAAAATTGTTTTCTAAACATGAAAATCGAAATTTTTGAGAAAAATTGAACACCATTGTACTAGTGTGTAACATATACTAAACACCTTTGTCATACATAGGGTGTTAAGAAATTTTACCTATCAACCTCTTGATGTTGATGATGGCTCCAACTAAAGTGTAAACACTTTAGCTCTTGTATGGTAGACAATCTTCAAGCCTCCTCCTACCTTCAAAATCAAGCCCACCACCAACTAGGTAGATCCTCTCATATTTTGCACTAGAAAAATATGAGGATTTTTCTTTGAGAAGAGATTTGTTTCTCCAACAGTTGAAGAACAAAAACTTGAGAGAAAATGAGTGTGAATTTCGGCCAAGCTAGGTCTAGGAGGGAAGGAGAGTGAGTTAATTCCTTGTCATGGTTGTGAGAAAAGTAAAAAGCAAAAAGTTGCATGCCATGCAATTTTTAATTCAAAAGTATTCTCCAACCTTTCATCTCCCAAGTATGCAAAACCTAAAAGGCTTGTAACATTTACAAAAGGCCCATGGACTTTTAATTTAAATTGTCTCAAACACATTTGAGCCCAATTAATCCTTACTTGATTTTAGTCAAGCCCACTAGTTTAATAATTATTTCCAATTGGGCTCTACAAGGCCCAATGTTATTTAATTAATACAACACTTGAATTAATTTAATTATTTGGACTCTACTAGGCCCACTAGTGTTTAATTAATTCAACACTTGAATTAATTTAATTTAGTCCATAATAATGTTTATGAAAATCACAATTTTCAAATACATTATTTACTTGGCCAACTTTTAATTTAGGAACGCTTCCATAAATTAAAATTTACATTTCTCTCATAGAAGTCATACTTCTATTTTTCCTTGCGCTTATAAACTCATTTATAAGCCGTTCAACACATTGAACTATTTTACTTCTCAACGGGATCTAGAAAGCTAGTACTTGTGTGGCCCTCAATGGTTCACTGATACAACTAGCCGTGAGTTCACATCTCCATGTGATTCGGACTAAACATGTCCTTATACGAGCATACCCCAATTGCTCCATTCTTAATTATCAACTCCTTGATAAAAAGAACGTCAGAACTCAAGTCTGATAGTACCCAACCAATCATGTTAAACGCCTAGCAGCATCGCTTACATGATTCCCTAGGTATCAAATGATAGTGCCTGCAAGAACCATTCTATTATGGTTAGCGTACAGTACGGTCCCTTCAACTCATATATCCCGACCGATTCGACAACCATTGGTTTATCGAGAGTTGTCAATGAATCGATACTATGTGTCATGTCGTAGTTGCATCGATGGTGTAATCTATGAAACCCCTTTCATAATTACCACCATACTCTGATCAGAGATTTCAAACTACATATACATGAAAAACACATAGGATATCCATACCCGTAGGTAAGCGGTGAATCCCCGACTACAATGCATCGACTCCTATATGTTTCGACAGAACACCCAACCTTGCCACCTGATGACCCCATGAGAGTCGGTAAACAAGTCAAAGTGTAATGCTAGCACATAGAGTCTCAATGTTGTCCCGGGTCATAAGGACTAATGGTGTACAACCATAAACTAGGACGTTTCCACTCGATAAGTGAGAACCACTTGGAAAGTCCTTTATGGAGGGTTGTTCAGTGCACTCTACCAGGAGCACCTATCTGCATGCTCGGACATCACAATGTCCCCTACCAATGAAACATGGTACTCACATCGCAGATACTAGTCTCGAACTCGAGCGGCCTATATCCTTCTTAGTGGCGGCTGAATCGACTAGGAACCGTTTAGAATATACAGTATTACAAATATGAGTTTCATGATACTCATCATATGAGCATCTCATATTCTTTCTACTATTTGTATATTCAAGGGCTTTATCTATGCAACTAGCATTGGTATACAGATAAAGAAGTGCCAAAATAATAATTTCAAATATTATTAAAATAAAGATTGTTTATACATAGAGTTTAAACATGAACCCTCGGCCAACACTTGGCTCGACGGGCACCTACTCTAACAATCTCCCACTTGCACTAGAGCCAACTACCCATATGCTTCAAACCCATCGATTCGCGATGCTTCTCGAATAATTGTCCGGGTAAAGGCTTAGTTAGCGGATCAGCAACATTATTTGTGGAGCCGACTTTGTCAATCGTGACATCTCCTCTTTCCACGATCTCTCTGAGGATGTGGTACTTTCTCAATACGTGTTTGGACTTCTGATGAGACCTCGGATCCTTTGCTTGAGCAATGGCTCCCGTGTTGTCACAAAACACCGGGACAAGAGCAACTCCATTAGGAATGATGCCCAACTCTTGGACGAAATTCCTTATCCAAACAGCCTCCTTTGCCGCAGCTGATGCAGCAATATATTCTTCCTCAGTGGTGGAATCCGCAGTACTGTCTTGCTTGGAACTCTTCCAAGAGACAGCAGCACCATTGAGCATGAATATGAATCCAGAGGTTGACTTCGAGTCATCGATATCGCTTTGGAAGCTAGAGTTGGTGCAACCTTCCAATTTCTATTCTCCACCCCCATAGACCAAGAACAGCTTATTGGTCCTTCTCAAATACTTGAGGATGTATTTCACAGCTTTCCAGTGTGGAAAACCAATGTTGGATTGATATCTACTCACTAAACTTAGTGCAAAAGCCACGTCAGGACGTGTAGATATCATCCCATACATGATGCTACCAATCGCAGATTTATAAGGAATGCTTGTCATCGCCGCTATCTCAGCATCAGTCTTGGGAGACATAGACTTGGATAGGGACACGCCATGACACATTGGTAGATGTCCTCTCTTGGACTCATCCATCGAGAACCGCTTCACGATGGTATCAATGTATGTGGACTGGGTGAGACCAAGCAATCTTCTTGATCTATCTCTATAGATCTGTATTCCTAATACAAAAGATGCTTCACCCAAGTCCTGCATCGAGAACTTACTTGCTAACCATATCTTAGTTGATTGCAACATTCCTACATCATTCCCAATGAGTAGAATGTCATCAACATAAAGCACAAGGAATGTCACAGCACTCCCACTGACCTTCTTGTATACACATGGTTCCTCAGGATTCTTAGTAAAACCAAACTCTTTGATTGTACTATCGAATCTGAGGTTCCAACTCCTAGATGCTTGCTTTAGACCATAAATAGATCTCTGAAGTTTGCATACCATATGCTCACTTCCGATAGATGTAAACCCTTCGGGTTGAGACATGTAAATCTCTTCCTTAATATCCCCATTAAGAAAGGCTGTCTTAACATCCATCTGCCATATCTCATAGTCATACCATGCAGCTATGGCTAGCAATATCCTTATGGACTTGAACATTGCAACTGGAGAAAAGGTTTCCTCATAGTCAACACCTTGTCTTTGAGTATACCCTTTTGCTACCAGTCGCGCCTTGAAGGTCAATACCTTCCCATCCGCCCCAAGTTTCCTCTTGTAAATCCATTTACACCCTATGGGAACAGTTCCCTCAGGTGGATCTACAAGATTCCACACTTGGTTCGAATGCATGGAATTCATCTCAGATTCCATTGCTTCAAGCCACTTGGATGAATCGGCATCAGATAACGCTTCCTTGAAGGTCCTTGGATCACATCCAAGGTTAGGCTCATCA
>NC_133316.1:8543622-8549190 GCF_012295235.1 Primulina huaijiensis | reverse complement strand
AAAATAAGACACGAAGTTTCGTGTATCACAGATTCACGAACGACAAAGAATAATAGAACAAATCAGATCTGAAAGCGGAACTAAAGAATAATTAGATCTGAAGGATAAACTTACTTGAATTCAATGAGCCTAAGCTCTGATACCAAATGATGTGAATCCACGTACGAATAAAAGCAAACACGATTAAATATGAATCGCGCCCTCAATTTAATATCGAACAAGGAATTCGTGTTGTCCCGATCTTTTGAATCAAGTGTGTGTGTTGTGATTTTCACCTCTAAACTATGAAGAGTTTAGCAACAAATAATCACGAAATAAACAATCGAAAATTATGACGAACCTTCAAAGAACAAGTCTAAGACAATCCGCACAAGCACGATCGACAAACGCCACAAAGTTAAAAACTTTGATAAGTTTGATTTTTGTTTACATAGCTAAAGCCTTGAAAAAGTTGAGAGAAAACTCAAAAACTTTTATAAAATATCAATGATAATCTCCAAAGTGTTTAATTTTTCGTCCATATATTGACTACAAATCAAAATATATGATAAATCTAGTTACCTAACTAATTAAAACTCTAAAATAGGAAAAGATAATGTTTCTCGGAACAAGGCGCGCTCGAGCGCGAGATTCAACCGCTCGGGCACGGAGTCTTCTGGATAGGTCGCGCTCGGGCGGTAATATTTTACCGCTCGGGCGCCGTTGTATCTGGACTCCTCTTGATTTAGCACTTGAATAAAAATTCCTTTGGCTCCCAAACTTATTTCCATGCATCTCGAACCCTTCAGCACTTTGCACCTTGCTTGTAAGTCCTTCTTCCTTGCTCATAGGCCTCTGCAACGCCTCTTTAAACTTCTTCAGTCGTCCCCTCGTGATTGGTCCCGCGGGTAACTCTAAGGGATCCCATGCTTTCCTTGGGACGTGCACATCCGTGTCCGCATCTTTTCCTCTCCTTTTTCTTTTGTATGGCTATCTCTTTTTTTTTGTCTCTCTTTTTTTCGGCCATTTCATTTTTATCTTCAAAGGCCATCTCACTTTTTTATTTACTCTTTTTTTCGACCTCATCTCTCCTCTTTTTTTTTAATTGGTCCTCCAACGCTTGCTTTGGGGACAAAGGAAGTAAAACAATGGACTCCTTTTTCAACACAAATGATTACTTGTTCTTGAACCCATCATGTGTCACTCGCCTATCATATTGCCAAGGTCTACCCAACAAGATATGGCAAGCATGCATAGGTACCACATCACACAAGACCTCATCCACATACTTCCCAATAGAAAAAAGGCACTAGCACTTGTTTTGTCACCTTCACTTCCGCACAGTCATTCAACCATTGAAGCCTATATGGTTGAGAATGCTTTAATGTAGGTAAACCCAATTTCTCTACCATCTCACAACTAGCCACATTAGTACAACTCCCCCCATCTATGATTAAATTGCAAACCTTTTGATTTACAAAACATCTAGTATGGAATAAGTTTTCCCTTTGGTTAGTCTCCTCCTCCTTGACTTGGGCACTCATGATACGCCTAGTCACTAGTGCTTCTCCAACAACCGCCTCATAACCCTCGTCAGGATCCTCTAATGCAGGCATCTCATCATCATCATCACCCTCACTATGAGATTCATACTCACCATAGTCATTCAAGATCATCACCCTCTTATTAGGACATTCACTAGAAATATGACCCAACCCTTGACACCTAAAACATTTAGTATCTCTAGATCGATTAGAAGGTGTTTCAGATTTACCTTGCACTCCTTGCTTAGGTGCCTCTTGTTTGGTCTCAAATTTGGGCTTTCTCACCACCTTATTCTCCTCATGCTTCACCACATTTGATCGCCATGAAGATGATGAACCTCCGGTTTGATTGGTGCGGCCAACTCCATGCCTAATGAGTTGTTGCTCCACTTTTATGGCCATTTGCACCATTTCGTCTAGATCCAAGTAGTGCCGAAGATCAACTGATCTTGGATTTCCCTGTTCAAACCACAAAGAAAACGTGCCATGGTCGCCTCAATATCCTCCTCAATATTGGCCCTAATCATGACTACTTCCATCTCCTTATAGTAGTCCTCAACACTCTTCACCCCTTGCCTTAAAGTTTGTAGCCTCTTAAACATCTCCCTATAGTAGTGGTTGGGCACAAACCTTTTTCTCATCACTCTCTTCATCTCATCCCAAGTTTCTATGGGCCTCTCATTGTACCTCCTCCTAGTGGTCACTAATTGATCCCACCAAATGAGAGCATAGTCTAAAAATTCAACCACCGCCAACCTTACCTTCTTTTGTTCGGAATAGTGGTGACACTCAAACACAAACTCTACCCTCTTTTCCCACTCTAAATATGCCTCCGGATCAGATTTCCCATGGAACGAAGGGATTTTCATCTTAATACTACCCATATTACCATCTTCCCTATTCCCATCATATCTACCCCGAACGGCTTCTCTTCTACCTCTACCAATTCCTCTACCTCTTCCATTCCTACCCCAATTATCATTTTGGCTCTCCTCTTCTCCTCCAAAATCAAACTCTTCCTCTTCTTCTTCTCTACCCATATTTTTAGGATTTGATTTTTTTTCACTCGTACTAACCTCAAGCCTATCCAACCGCTCATGTAATGGCTCCATCTCAACCTTCAACATCCTACTAAAATGCCCAAACAACGCCTCCATTTGAAACTTAGATAACCCCGGGTTCGAATTATCTCCTACCTCCTTCTCCATTTAATTTCAGATTTGTACCTGCAAGAAAACGTTAGTAGAAAAAAAAAATATTCCTCACCCAAATTCTCACGATCACTCCAAAGAAATTCACTCGTCTCTCCTCTCGTATTTTGTTTGCTCACAACAAATACTCACTAGTCACTCCAAAGAAATAACACTCACACTCAAATGTTTCCACTCGAATTTGATGTCTCTCTCTAAAGGGTGCTCAAGCTTTGTATTCGTCTATCAAACAATCAAGTTCAAACTCGTGAACAAATGCGATCGACTCACGTGGACTGCGTAGACAAGCAAGTTGAAGATAGAATTTTTTTTTTGACTGTGTGAGACACTTCTATATGTCTCACAAAAAGGAATAGAACAAAATATCAAAAAGAAATAATGGCAAATTTTCGGATTTTTGGTATTTTTTTTTTTTGCCTGCTCTGAAAATTCCGAAAATTCAGAGAAAAAAAAAATAAGACACGAAGTTTTGTGTATCACAGATTCACGAACGACAAAGAATAATAGAACAAATCAGATCTGAAAGCGGAACTAAAGTATAATTAGATCTGAAGGATAAACTTACTTGAATTCAATGAGCCTAAGCTCTGATACCAAATGATGTGAATCCACGTACGAATAAAAGCAAACACAATAAAATATGAATCGCGCCCTCAATTTAATATCGAACAAGGAATTCGTGTTGTCCCGATCTTTTGAATCAAGTGTGTGTGTTGTGATTTTCACCTCTAAACTATGAAGAGTTTAGCAACAAATAATCACGAAATAAATAATCGAAAATTATGACGAACCTTCAAAGAACAAGTCTAAGACAATCCGCACAAGCACGATCGACAAACGCCACAAAGTTAAAAACATTGATAAGTTTGATTTTTGTTTACAAAGCTAAAGCCTTGAAAAAGTTGAGAGAAAAACTCAAAATTTTTTATAAAATATCAATGATAATCTCCAAAGTGTTTAATTTTTCGTCCATATATTGACTACAAATCAAAAGATATGATAAATCTAGTTACCTAACTAATTAAAACTCTAAAATAGGAAAAGATAATGTTTCTCGGAACAAGGCGCGCTCGAGAGCGAGATTCAACCCCTCGGGCGCGGAGTCTTCTGGACAGGTCGCGCTCGGGCGGTAATATTTTACCTCTCGGGCGCTGCTGCTTCTGGAGTTCACATCCTGGACAGTATGTTTGGCGCTCGGGCGCCGTTATATCTGGACTCCTCTTGATTTAGCACTTGAATATCGTTCCTTTGGCTCCCAAACTTATTTCCATGCATCTCGAACCCTTCAGCACTTTGCACCTTGCTTGTAAGTCCTTCTTCCTTGCTCATAAGCCCCTGCAACGCCTCTTTAAACTTCTTCAGTCGTCCCCTCGTGATTGGTCCCGCTGGTAACTCTAAGGGATCCCATGCTTTCCTTGGGACGTGCACATCCGTGTTCGCATCAACTTGTATCCCCTCTGAGCTTACCACAAAACCAAGAAAGACAAGTTTGCTTGTACAAAAATCACATTTCTTTAGGTTAGCATATCGATTTTCAGCCCTTAGTGTGATTAGCACAAGTTTCAAGTGATCAACATGCTCATCCAAGTCTTTGCTATATACTAGGATATCATCTAAGTAAACAACAACAAATTTTCCTATGTATGCACGCAAGACATGGTTCATTAACCTCATAAAGGTGCTAGGAGCGTTAGTTAAGCCAAATGGCATCACCATCCACTCATAAAACCCGTACTTGGTTTTAAAAGAAGTTTTCCACTCATCAACTTCCCTCATCCTAATTTGGTGATAACCACTTTTCAAATCAATTTTGCTAAAGATACAAGCACCATGCAACTCATCTAACATATCATCTAGTCTAGGTATGGGATGCCTGTACTTAATGGTTATGTTATTCATTGCCCTACAATCCACACACATACGCCATGAGCCATCTTTCTTAGGAACTAATAAAACAGTTACAGCACAAGGAGACATGGACTCACGCACAAAACCCCTATCTAACAACTCACTTACCTGCCGTTGAAGCTCCTTAGCCGCCTCCGGATTGCTCCTATAAGCTGGACGATTGGGCAATGCACTCCCGGGCACCAAATCAATTTGGTGCTCAATCCCCCTCAATGGAGGTAGCGCTTGAGGTAGCTCCTCCGGAAATATATCATCAAATTCCTGCAAAAGTGAAACAACAATGCTCGGAAGGGACCCGGCTATATCACTTGTGTTAAAGAGGATCTCTTTATAAAGAATCAACACAAGTGGTTCATGTGTGTGCATCAATTGATTCAACTCACTTTTTTGGGCCATGCATGTTTTCTTTTTGGCCTCTTTCCTCTCATTTTCTTTTCCCTCATTTTCTTTCCTCTCCTTTTTCTTTTGTATGGCTATCTCACTCTTTTGATCACTCTTTTTTTCATCCATTTCCTTTTTATTTTCCAAGGCCATCTCACTTTTTAGTTCACTCTTTCTTTCGGCCTCATCTCTCTTTTTCTTTTTCAAATGGTCCTCCAACACTTGCTTTGGGGACAAAGGAAGTAATACAATGGAATCCTTTTTTAACATAAAGGAATACCTATTCTTGAAACCATCATGAGTCACCTTCCTATCGTATTGCCAAGGCCTACCCAACAAGATATGACAAGCATGCATTGGCACTACATCACATAAAACCTCATCAATGTACTTCCCAATCGAAAAAGACACCAACACCTGTTTTGTCACCTTCACCTCCGCACAATCATTCAACCATTGAAGTCTATATAGTTGAGGGTGCTTTAGTGTAGGCAACCTCAATTTTTCCACCATCTCAACACTAGCCACATTAGTACAACTCCCCC
>NC_133316.1:8496293-8543212 GCF_012295235.1 Primulina huaijiensis | reverse complement strand
GCCCTAAACATGACTACTTCCATCTCCTTATAGTAGTCCTCAACACTCTTCACCCCTTGCCTTAAAGTTTGTAGCCTCTTAAACATCTCCCTATAGTAGTGGTTGGGCACAACCCTTTTTCTCATCACTCTCTTCATCTCATCCCAAGTTTCTATGGGCCTCTCATTGTACCTCCTCCTAGTGGTCACTAATTGATCCCACCAAATGAGAGCATATTCTAAAAATTCAACCACCGCCAACCTCACCTTCTTTTGTTGGGAATAGTGGTGACACTCAAACACAAACTCTACCCTCTTTTCCCACTCTAAATATGCCTCCGGATCAGATTTCCCATGGAACGAAGGGATTTTCATCTTAATACTACCCATATTACCATCTTCCATATTCCCATCATATCTACCCCGAACGGCTTCTTTTCTACCTCTACCAATTCCTCTACCTCTTCCATTTCTACCCAAATTATCATTTTGGCTCTCCTCTTCTCCTCCAAAATCAAACTCTCCCTCTTCTTCTTCTCTACCCATATTTTTAGGATTTGATTTTTTTCAATCGTACTAACCTCAAGCCTATCCAACCGCTTATGTAACGGCTCCATTTTAACTTTCAACATCCTACTAAAATACCCAAACAACGCCTCCATTTGAAACTTAGATAACCCCGGGTTCGAATTATCTCCTACCTCCTTCTCCATTTAATTTCAGATTTGTACCTGCAAGAAAACGTTAGTAGAAAAAAAAATATTCCTCACCCAAATTCTCACGATCACTCCAAAGAAATTCACTCGTCTCTCCTCTCGTATTTTGTTTGCTCACAACAAATAATCACTAGTCACTCCAAAGAAATAACACTCACACTCAAATGTTTCCACTCGAATTTGATGTCTCTCTCTAAAGGGTGCTCAAGCTTTGTATTCGTCTATCAAACAATCAAGTTCAAACTCGTGAACAAATGCGATCGACTCAAGTGGACTGTGTAGACAAGCAAGTTGAAGATAGATATTATTATTATTATTATTTTTTTACTATGTGAGACACTTCTATATGTCTCACAAAAAAGAATAGAACAAAATATCAAAAAGAAATAGCGGCAAATTTTCGATTTTTGGTACTCTTTTTTTTTATTTTTTTTTTCTGCTCTGAAAATTCCGAAAATTCAGAGAAAAATAAGACACGAAGTTTTGTGCATCACAGATTCATGAACGACGAAGAATAATAGAACAAATCAGATCTGAAAGCGGAACTCAAGAATAATTAGATCTGAAGGATAAACTTACTTGAATTCAATGAGCCTAAGCTCTGATACCAAATGATGTGAATCCACGTACGAATAAAAGCAAACACGATTAAATATGACTCGCGCCCTCAATTTAATATTGAACAAGGAATTCCTGTTGTCCCGATCTTTTGAATCAAGTGTGTGTGTTGTGATTTTCACCTCTAAACTATGAAAAGTTTAGCAACAAATAATCACGAGATAAACAATCGATAATTATGACGAACCTTCAAAGAACAAGTCTAAGACAATCCGCACAAGCACGATCGACAAACGCCACAAAGTTGAAAACTTTGATAAGTTTGATTTTTGAAAACAAAGCTAAAGCCTTAAAAAAGTTGAGAGAAAACGCAAAACTTTGATAACTCAATAATAATATTCTGAAAAGTGCCTTCAAATTTCGTTCATCATAGGTTTACATATCAAAAGATATCAAATCTAGTTACTAAGATAATTAAAACTCTAAATAAAGAAACAAATAATTTCCCGAATATGACTCGCGCTCGGGCGGTATAATTTGACCGCTCGAGCGCCGAAGGCTCTGGACTATTCGCGCTTGGGTGGTAAAATGTGACCGCTCGGGCGCCGAGGGTTCTGGAAATTTTCTCCTTGGACAGTAAGTGTGGCGCTCAAGCGGTAATGTTTGGCCGCTCGGGCGCCGAAGCTGCTGGACTCCTCTTCATTTATCACCTGAATAATGTTCCTTTGGCTCCCAAACTTATTCTCATGCATCATGAACCCTTCAGCACTTTGCACCTTGCTTGTAAGTCCTTCTTCCTTGCTTATAAGCCCATGTAACGCCTCTTTAAACTTCTTCAGTCGTCCCCTCGGGATTGGTCCCGCAGGTAACTCTAAGGGATCCCATGCTTTCCTTGGGACGTGCACATCCGTGTCCGCATCAGTAAGCGGTTAATCTCCGATTACATTGCATCGACTCCTATATGTTTCGACAAAACACCCAACCTTGCCACCTGATAACCCCATATGAGTCGGTAAACAAGTCAACGTGCAATGCTAGCACATAGAGTCTCAATGTTGTCCCGGGTCATAAGGACTAATGGTGTACAACCATAAACTACGACGTTTCTACTCGATAAGTGAGAACCACTTGCAAAGTCCTTTATGGAGAGTTGTTCAGTGCACTCTAATAGGAGCTCCTATCAACATGCTAGGACATCACAATGTCCCCTAATAATGAAACATGGTACTCACATCGCAGATACTAGTCTCCAACTCGAGCGGCTTATATCTTTCTTAGCGGCGGCTGAATCGACTAGGAAAAGTTTAGAATATACAGTATTCCAAATATGAGTTTCATGATACTCATCATATGAGCATCTCATATTTTTTCTACTTTTTGTATATTCAAAGACTTTATCTATGCAACTATCATGGGTATACAGATAAAGATGTGCCAAAACAATAAATTCAAATATTATTAAAATAAAATTGTTTATACATAGAGTTTTATCACAGAACCCTCGGCCAACACTTGGCTCGACGGGCACCTACTCTAACATCACTACCCTCTAGTGAAAAAGGAAAACTCCTTTCCTCAGTAGGTACTTAAGGTCCAATTAGCGAATTATGATCCCGAATAATATCAGCCAATCATAATTCCTAAAAGGTAGTTCCCAATTGCATCACAATGCAACCCTCTACGTAAAATTTTGTATGATGTTTGATTAGGACCCAATAATATGACGTCGTTCATCTTTACGTGTCAAGCCATACCCATCAATTTTGAACCTTAATGGACAGTCGCTATGAGTTCCCTCAATAATATGAGCCGAAATCATGGGAGTTCCACGTAGTTCACATCACAATGTCAATGGATGTCACAACTTTCCGGGGTCCAGGGCCCCCCCAATAATATGAGCTGAGCCCCAAACACGGGAAGCGTTCATCATGCACCCATTGTCGATGGAAGACATGGAAATTATAAACACCTTTATAATTCTCCTTTTCAGGCTTAATATTAATTTTGAATCTTATTCAAAATGAGGGTTTTTAATTTTGAAAGGTCTCATCATTAATTTTATTTTAAAGCTCGTCATGTTTGATCGTATGTTTGCCAGATTCATGCAACTTTGTTATTATCATAATAATAACGCACATACTCATTATTTATAACATATCATGCATATATTTCCCTAGGTCCAATTCTAGGGAAATGCATGTGATGCAAATGCAACTTTTAAATAAGCTTCCAATATTAACATGTCTTCGATCTTCATAACCATCAAGGCCACCATCTTCCAATCTTGATCTTCCACTATACTAATATTTACAAATAAATATTAATGGCAAATAGGGATACATCTCATGGGTGGGAACGGGCCATAAACCAAGCCTCCTTTGTAAATTGATAATTTTTACAATCATTCAATACAAAATATCCTAGCACACACCTAGCAAATTGGGCTTGGGCTTTTGATCGTCCTTCATGCATAATATCACATATCATACACCATCAATTAATTATAACAATAATCAATTGATCCAATATTATATATCTTGATCCAATCACTAACCGCCACGATTATAAACTAAATTAACAAAGTATACAAATTCCTTTGTCTACTTTCCAATTAATTTATTTATAACCGAATTTCTTGTAAATCACCATTTACTATAAATAATTAAAGTCCAACTTCAATTATTTATTTTATGAGATAATATGTACAACTTTGGTGGATTTAAACTTAAGTAGCCAAAAAATCGTTTTTCACCAAAAAACATTTTGGCCCATTTAAATTCACAAATTGTGTTAGCCATCTAATGGCCCAACAATTTCAAGGCCCATGACACTTTGATATTCCAAAACACTTTTGGAAACCCTAGTCGTCATCGCCGTCGCCGGATTTCGGCAAACAAAATTTTATTTTTTTATTTTTTAAAACATGGGGCTGTTCGGGTAGCCCAAGGGGCTGTCTTTGCTGCCCGTTTCGGGCAACGCCTAGGGCAGTCCGAGGTGCCCGAAATGGGCTGCAACTTGCTGCCCAAAAATCGCCCAAAAATTGGCCATTTATTTGTTGTTTTGATTGTCTCATGCGGTTAGAAATAGACCTCAACATAATATCATGTATTTGCTACACCAAAATTGTAACCATAGCTCATGATACCACTTGAAAGGGGATCGGTTACGTTGTCCGATTGCGCAACGGAAGTTTTTAAAAATTTGTTTCAATAAGAACAAAGACCGACCACCCCACAAAGTAGTGTAGCAAATAAGCAAAACACAATATGACATTCATAGGGTATTTAGAATTTTTACCTATCAATTTTAAAAGATTGATGTTTGGCTCCAACTAAGTTGTAAACAACTTAGTCTTGAAAGAAGACAATTTACAAACTTCTAGAAACTAGTACTTGTGTGACCCTCAATAGTTCATTGATACAACTAGCTGTGGGTTCACATCTCCATGTGATTCGTGACTAAACATGTCCTTATATGAGCATACCCCAATGGCTCCATTCTTACTTATCAACTATTTGATAATAAGAACGTCAGAATTTAAGTCTGATAGTACCCAACCAATCTTGTTTAACGCCTAGCGGCATCGCTTACATGATTCCCTAGGTATCAAATGATAGTGCTTGCAAGAACCATTCAATTATGGTTAGCGTACAATACGGTCTCTTCAACTCATATATCCCGACCGATACGACAACCATTGGTATATCGAGAGTTGTCAATGAACCGATACTATGTGTCGTGTCGTAGTTGCATCGATGGTGTAATTTATGAAACCCATTTCATAATTACCACCATACTCTGATCAGAGATTTCGTACTTCATACACATAGGATATCCATACTCGAAGGTAAGCAGTGATTCCCCGACTACAATGCATCAACTCCTATATGTTTCGACAAAGTACCCAACCTTGCCAGCTTATGACCCCTAAGAGCCGGTAAACAAGTCAAAGTGCAATACTAGCACATAGAGTCTCAATGTTGTCCCGGGTCATAAGGACTAATGGTGTACAACCATAAACTAGGACGTTTCCTTTCGAGAAGTGAGAACCACTTGGAAAGTCCTAAATGGAGGGTTGTTCAGTGCACTCTACCAGGAGCACCTATCTGCATGCTCGGACATCACAATGTCCCTTACCAATGAAACATGCTACTCACATCGTAGATACTAGTCTCAAACTCGAATGGCCTATATCCTTCTTAGCGGCGGGTGAATCGACTAGGAACTATTTAGAATATACAGTATTCCAAATATGAGTTACATGATACTCATCATATGAGCATCTCATATTCTTTCTACTATTTGTATATTTAAGGAGTTTATCTATGCAACTAGCATGGGTATACAGATAAAGAAGTGCCAAAACAATAATTTCAAATATTATTAAAATAAAGACTATTTATACATAGAGTTTCATTGTGAACACTCGGCCAACACATGGATCGACGTGCACCTACTCCAACACACCATGCAATCTGACCACTTCTCTGACATAAATCTCTGCCATATGGTCATGTCTATACATCATTTTGTACGGAATAAAACATGCTGAATTGGTCAATCTGTCAATAACGACCCAAATCGCATCACAACCTCAGGCGGATCGTGGTAGATTCGTAACAAAATCCCTGGAAATGTGATCTCATTTCCATTCTGGAATACATAAGCTATGCAGTAGACCTCTTGGTTTCTTTCTTTTGGCTTTCACCCGTTGGCAATTCAAATATTTGGACACAAACTCAGCAATATCTGATTTCATCTGTTTCCACAAAAACTGTTGCTTCAAATCATTGTACATCTTTCTGCCACTAGGATGAATACTAAAACGACTACAATGTGCTTCTGTCAATATCTTTGTCTCAAATCTGAAACATATAGCACAACAAGACGATTATTCACATATAACACATCGTCACGAACCTGATATTTCGATCGATGCCCTGATCTGACCATCTCAATCGACCTCTGAATATTCTGATCGCCTTTCTATGTTTCTTTGATTCTCACAATCAGTTCTGGTTCAACTTGAATCGTGTAGAGTTTGGATGGCTTACAATATGTATGAAATACTAACCCAGAAAGACAGCAATCTTCAATTAAATTTGAAACACCACTCGTCGATAAGGATAGAGAACATACATTTCGACTCAGTGCATCAGCTGCTGCATTTGACTTCTCTGAGTAGTATTTGATTTCACAATCAAAATCTTTCAACAAATCAAGCCATCTCCATTGCCTCATATTCAGTTCTTACTGTGAAAATAGATATTTCAAGCTTTTGTGATCAGAATAAATGTCAAACTTCTCACCATATAGTTAGTGTCGCCAGATCTTCAATGCAAACACAATGGCAGCCAATTCAAGATCATGAATCAGGTAGCGAGTCTCATGTGTCTTTAATTGTCTCGAGGCATAAGCAATAACATGTCCTCGCTGCATCAAAACACAACCTAGCCCTCTGTGAGAATCATCCCAATAAACAACAAAATCACCAGTACCTGACGGGATAGTCAACACCGGAGCACTGGTCAAACTTTTCTTCAACTGCAGGAAACTGGATTCACATGCCTCTGACCAAACAAAAGGTGCATTCTTCTGAGTTAGCTGAGTAATCGGCTTAGCAATACTAGAGAAATCTTTAATGAATCGACGATAATAGCCTGCTAAACCCATAAAACTACGTATCTCTGGTACAGATGTTGGTCTAGGCCAATTGATCACAGCCTCAACTTTGATAGGATCGACAGAAATACTGTCTCTCGATATAATATGCCCAGAAATACAACTTGTTTCAGCCAAAACTCACATTTCGATAGCTTGGCATACAGTTTCTCAGTTCTCAGAATTCTTGACACAATTCTCAAATGTTCAGCATGATCAGTCAAATTCTTTGAATAAATCAGAATATCGTCAATGAAGATAATCACAAAATCATCAAGATATTTCTGAAATATACGACTCATCAAACCCATAAATACAACTGGAGCATTCGTTAAACCAAGCGGCATGACAATAAACTCATAATGGCCATACCTGGTTCTGAAAGTTGTTTTCGATATATCATAATCTCTGACTCTCAGCTGATGATATCCAGATCTCAGATCAATCTTGGAATAAACAGAAGAACCCTGCAACTGATCAAAGAGGTCATCAATACGAGGCAAAGGGTATTTATTTTTTACCATAGCCTTGTTCAGTTGCCGATAGTCAATGCAAAGTCTCATTGATCCCTCTTTCTTCCTCACAAACAGCACTGAAGCGCCCCAAGGAGAAACACTCGTTCTAATGTAACCCTTGGTCAATAAATCCTCTAGTTGATCTTTCAATTCTTTCAGCTCAATTGGTGTCATTCTGTATGGAGCTTTTGAAATAGGTACTGTACCTGGTATCATTTCAATGATGAAATCTATCTCTGCACTGGAAAACTTGGAATATCATCTGAGAATACATCAGCGAACTCACATACCACTGGCAAATCTGCCAACGAAGGGATCAATTTCAGTATGTCTATTAAATACACAAGGAATCCCTCTGCTTCTTTTTGTAATAATCGAGTCATAGACAAAGCAGATATCAAAAGAATTCGAGCTCTGGAACCCTTACCATAAAATTTCCATTCATCAGCCATATCTGTTCTGAATTTTACAATTTTCTGGAAACAATCTACGGTAGCTCTGTACTTGGTCACCAATAATGCAGTCAAAATCAGACAAACCGAGTACAATACAATCTAACTCTATCTCATGTCAGTCATACTGTAGCATACAATTTCTAACAGAATTCACTGATATAATACCTCTCCCCAAAGGTGAAGAGATAGATACTACAGCAGATAAAGACTCAACAGGCAAAGCATGCATCAATGCAAAGCGCTAGGAGATATATGCATGGTATGCACCAGTATCAATCAATACATATGCAGGATAACCCCAAAGAGAACAGTTACCTGAAACTACATCATCAGTTGCTTCCAAGGCCTGTTCTTCAGTCAAGGCAAACACTCTGGCCTGCTGTCTCGGAGGTTGGCTAATAGTCTGACTTCCTCCTGGCCTTGGCTGTGACTGGGCAGGTGATAGCTTGAAAGAGTGAACAGCAGATGATCGTCTATCAGTCTGCGCCACTGATCCAGATGATTCTGCGCCCTGGTATCGTTAGGAACTCTTCTGTGGACAGACTTTGGCAAAGTGTCCTGGCTGTCTACAGATGTTACAAACACCAAACACTCCTCGGCATTGCTCGGTGGGATGTCTTCCTTCACATGTTCTGCAATAGACCCCTGTATAACTCTGGTCCTGGCCAGTCTGTCGTGAACCACTGGAGCTAGATGAACTACTTCAAGATTTTTTAAACTGTTTCCCTCGGGCTTTCAGATTATCTTTCTTTCCACTGCTGCTACTGCCACTATCAAATCTGGGAGGGGGTTGCTGAAACTGAACTGGAGGCTGTTGTTGTCTCTGTGTCTGAGCAACATATGAAGTTCCTCGCTGTTTAATCAAACCCGTTTCAGCTCCTTTTGCTCTGTTCAGGGCATCAGCAAAATTATTCGATCGCCACGTGTATTTACCATTATAAATATATCATGATTCAGCCCATTAATGAATTGATCAGCTACTGCCTCATCATTCTCAGCAACATGAGGAGCAAAACCCAGCAAAGTAGAGAACTTGGCTACATATTCTTCAATACTCAAAGGACCTTGCCTTAAGTTGGCAAACTCTGCACCCTTGTCCTTTCTGTACGACACTCGGAAAAATCGTTGATAAAACTCAGCTTTAAAGATTTTCCAAGTAATAGTCATACCTCGATGCTCCAAAGCTCTCTTTGTCATGAGCCACCAACTCTTTGCAACCTCGTGTAACTGGTGCCCTATCAGTTTGACTCTACGCTCATCTATGTAATCAAGTGAATCAAACAACATCTCGATATCATCAAGCCAACTCTCACAGTCGATAGACGTCTCAGTGCCTTTCAAAGTCGGCGGTTTGAACGACTGAAATCTTTTCAACAGTGTTTTCTTGGGTGTCGCAGTAACATCCATCGGATTATTTGAAGTACTACCCTGTTCTGAGATTCGTCGAGGAGACATATCTGATTATCAAAATGGTTAGTACTCACTTGTATTCAAGCTGTCTCAATCCTCCTCTGATCATCGTACCTCTGATCAAGAATCGATTTTGATTCATTCTTTCAATAATACACGTTTCCAATCAAATCAGATAATCAGGTAAGCATGTACTTTCAAAAGCAATAAAACATGCTTTCATATCATAGAAGTATGAAAGAAACTCAATCTACCCGGCTCACTCACTTCTATTTCAGTCTACTCTGGTTCTATCTAAGTCTCAAGAACCTACTGCTCTGATACCACCTGTTGTGGGGACCCGGACGTTAATTCATTTCTTAATCATTCTTTGGGATTAATTGGATCAATTGTATAAACTAGGTCTAATATTTTTTTTAAAAGGCAAGCCCATCATAAAAAGTGTTGAAAGAAAATACTACAACAAGTTATGATTTCTCTTATTTATTGACCAAAATCAAGTTCAACATCTACATTTTGATTCCAAATACAAAACATGTTTAAAGGAAAACCATACACTAGTGTTTCTCAACTACATATCAAGTAGTGAACAACTAGATCAATCTCTAAGTCCGAATCACCACTGAAATCTTGATCTATCATCCTCTTTTCGACCCTGATCCTGTCCCACCTGTTGTCGTGCACACATACAAACACAACAACAGCCGGATAACTCCGGTGAGAATTACATTCCTAGTATAAATAATGTATACATACATTTCATATAATCATATACAAAAGCATAAACATTTATCAAATAACATGTATCACAGTCTGAGTAACATGCATTAATATAAACTCTAAATCAAATTCTTAGACACTTCATCTCTATCTCGACTCTTATCTAGGGATCCCGGTTCCCGGACGTTGGTACATTATATCGAATCTCTACAATAGGAATCGGTCTACTCCTAAGCACATCGATATAAAACAAATGTCTAGTGTCTTGGCACCTCTGCCAAAGACTCTGTCTCAATATCTATCTTCTGTTCTCTGCTTTTCTATAAATCAATAGAATAAGCATATACATTCAAAGAATACAAAGGTATTAAAACAATAACAAATAAGTATGTGGTTTTGGGAAAACTCAAGTTATCTCTTACTCGAGTTATCATTCCCGGGCTAACATTGATTTATACATTTCTTTTGTCGATCTTACAAAGTCGAAGTCTTGAGTTTGAAGTTGTCAATATCAAATCTGGAATTGACATTTGAGAAGTAATATCAATATACAACTTCAATCACATCTTGATCAATACTCATTCTAGCTAAATCTCAACGGCATAACGGCACAATCTCGAAATACCGGCAATACCAACAACAAGATACCCATCTCAACAATTCATAAGAAACCAACCAACACAATTCCAATGTTCAAAATCTGCATTATCTCAGTCAAATATATTTTGAAATCATAAGAATTGTATACGGTATCTGTTCTTTGATACATTTTCGATTATATGCGGACCATAATCTCGAGAACACATAATATAACTCAAATGGTAATTTCTCCCATACAGAAATTCTGAACCATGCTGGAAAGTAATATAACTTACATCTTTTCGAAGCCTTTGACGAGAGAAGCACGGAAATGAGCTCGGATCTAAAATTGGACAGTTAGATCTTGCCAATCAACTATCTAAGCTATGAAGGAACTTTGAGAATTTCGTTTCTAGGATTCTCGGCGCTTGGCAAGTCCATCTGCTCGCGCATATGCACGCCTCATCTCCGCGCATATGCGCGAGATGTTCTATCTCGCACTCTAGCTTCTAATCTTCTCACACATATGCGTGCCCTGTCTCGCGCAAATGCGCGAGAAGTTCTGTCTCGCAAATAGTTGCTCGCGCATATGCGCGCCTCTCTTCCGCGCATATGCCCCAGAAGTTCTGTCCACCACATTTGATTTCATGCTTTTCTACTCAAGTTCATTTCTTGCACTTTAGCCCTTGAATTTTCCATTCATTTCAATTCTGTCAATTAATCGATATCCGAGTACATCAATAAAATCCCAGGCCTTACTATCTTTCATATCTAGAGCGCAACCCCATTTTTTTTAATCGAAATACTTAACCTAACTAATAATAATTTCTCTCTTGAGAGTAATATATGTTGTATATGTAAATCCTAGATGTGAAAATAGGTGTAAATCGATATACTGAAATAAACAATAAGAAGAGCCAATAAGATAGAAATAATGAATCGTAATTTAAATAGAGTTCAGGTTCGAGTTCCATATAATATTATATATAATATAGATTGGATTGTCTATGATGCTAGAAAAATGAAAAACTTTCTCAAGATCCTTATTCATACTCTTGATATTTCAAAATAGCTTGTAAATTCACTACAAAAAAACCATATGATGATAGGAGTCAGTCCTACCTTGGATAGCAGATTCTAGGTCCTAAGTATAGAGGCTAGCCAGTTACCTTTTTGGAGGTTCAGTGTTAGAATAAAATTCAGCATATTTTAATAGAAAAACGCCGAGAAAGGGCTACTCTTTAGGGTGTACATTTCCATGAAATAGAATAGCATGACTGGTCTGCTGGGGTTATCTATACATCCCAGTCAGCAGAGCCAATGGAGGTTTAAGAGCCATTTGATTTCGTTTATCCATAATACATAAGCAAAGCTACCAATTCAAGTTCCATATCGATAGCCCGTTGAAGTAGCTATTATTGACCCAGCCAATGATCCAGTCGCAGTCCCAGCCTGATTGATACCATGGAGGGATATTCAGTGTAACCCTCTGACCCGATTTCATAAAATAACAGCGGAATTTAAAATTTTTCTTGAAGGAAAGAAGGTTTAAAATACATTTCCATATAGTCAAAAGTATACACATGATCAATCAAATGATACAACAAAATACAAAATATCATTTTGTATGATCATGTCTAAATACTATCAAAATAATCTTTCCTTCTTCCATCTCTATATGCATATGACTCCGGCCTCAATCAACGTCCCGGCTCGTCGCTCTTATCTGCATCACATTAAATAACTGAAATGAGTATAAAACTCAGCAAGTGGAACTCTTACATAGCAATGTACATATACCATACTCTGTAAAACATGGCTTTGAAAACATTAAATACCATCAACTCTGAAACATGAATATCATAGAATGAATAACAATAACGATGATATTTCTCTTTTCTCTGTTGGATTGATATCTATATAGTAACTCTGTCTCTGTACCTATATCCCATCGATATACATCGATAACTCTGAGGGATATAAGCCTATGGTCGTTGATCAACTAATTGCATGCAATCTCTGACTATGTATCTATTAATCCAATAAAACATTTGAATTCTCTCTTTGGCATTAAAACAAACACTTTGAAGACTCTATTTTCTTTTGTATTCCCTTTAACATAATTGAAACATAAAAATGTCTCTAATATACAAACAGGTGTATTAATACATAGCATGAATCAAATAGAAGGGAATAACACTTTAAAACCATTGAAACATAATATATATATTATCATGTGAGCACAAGGAAATGAATTCCACTTACAACACTTGGAACCTTGAATCTATACCCTTGGTACACAACCTACAACAATAAACCATAATTTGCACCATCAATAACCCAATAATCACAAACTCATACCATTAAATCCATAAAACCAACACCATCAACAAACCCATGATTTCTCCCAACACCAAAACCAAGAATAAACTATACCACAAGCTTACCTTAGCTCCTTGAACGCACAAGAACCCTGCTCACACTTCAATACTCCCACAAGATGCTTGAATCAAAGAAAGGAAAATAAAGGAAATGGAACCCTAGCTCTCCCAAGGACTGAAGAATCGAGAATGAGGGGAAAGAATGAGAAAAATGAGACCAACTCATCCATTTAAACACTTAAAATCTCGAAACACGCTTCTACTGTTCATGCACCGCGGGTGCGCTTCCTACCTCACCGCGGGTGCGGTGTGCCTTCGGCACCTCAACCAAATTTCTGAAATCGACGACCGCGGGTGCGGTACCTATCCCACCGCGGGTGCGGTGTCTCTTCGGCAATTCCACAAATTCTGCAATAAAGACCGCGGGTGCGCTGCACAAATCACCGCGGGTGCGGTCTGCTCTCGGCCAAAACAACTCTATGCAACAAAAATCGAATCGCAACGCTGATACAACACAACTACCCATCAACTAATATCAACAATACCACAAAACAATAATAACCAACAATACTATGACCCATAATCACAACTCTTAACATCTAAATCAAACTTAATCTTAACCAAATAATCCATAAACATACGAAATCTTAAACTGTACCGTTCACCAGGCTTGGATATTACAATCTCCCCTCCTTAGAGGAAATTTCGTCCTCGAAATTGACGTCACTGCACAAACAACTCAGGATACTTCTCTTTCATCTCATCCTCTGGTTCCCACGTGGCTTCTTCAATCAGATGATTCCTCCAAAGGACTTTAACAATGCCGATCTCTTTGTTCCTCAACACTTTAACTTTGCGATCCAGAATCTGGACCGGAATCTCTTGGTACGTCAAATTCGGCGTCAAATCCAATGGCTCGTGGCGAAGAACATGGGAAGGATTCGCAATATATTTCCTGAGCATAGAGACGTGAAAAACATTATGAACTCTGTCAAGATCTGGCGGTAGGGCTAACCTGTAAGCTCGATCACCAACTCTATCCAAGATCTCAAATGGGCCAATAAATCTCGGACTCAACTTTCCCTTCTTGCCAAACCGCATCACACCCTTAAGAGGTGCTATCTTCAAGAACACATGATCGCCAACCTCAAACTGCAATGGCCTACGACGCACATCGGCATAACTCTTCTGTCTCGACTGCGCTGTCTTCATTCTCTCTCGGATAACAGCAACAACATCAGCAGTCTGTTGGACTAACTCTGGACCCAGCATCTTCCTCTCACCAATCTCATCCCAATACAAGGGAGATCTACACTTCCTACCATAAAGTGCTTCATACGGTGCCATGCCAATTGTCGCTTGGTAGCTATTATTATACGTGAACTCAACAAGAGGCAATTTAGAATTCCAGCTACCAGGATAATCGATAGTACAAGCTCTAAGCATATCCTCTAAAATCTGAATAACTCTCTCTGATTGACCATCGCTCTGGGGTGATATGCTGTACTAAATGCTAACCGTGTACCCATAGCTCTGTGCAAACTCTTCCAAAACTCTGAAGTAAATCTAGGATCACGATCAGACACGATCGACACAGGAACACCATGAAGTCTAACAATCTCTGCTATGTACTCTTCGGCATACTGGTTCATGGAATATGTCGTCTTGACTGGAAGAAAATGCGCTGACTTGGTCAATCGATCAACAATAACCCAAATAGAGTTAAAACCTTTCTGCGTTCTGGGAAGACCAGTCACGAAATCCATCGTAATGTTCTCCCATTTCCATTGAGGAATCGGCAATGATAACAATTGTAATGCCCGAGATTTTAGTACTGTAGTCAAACATTGATTAATTGACAAAATTGAGATTTCAGGAGCAAAAACGAAGACGTGAAAGAAGAAGCCGGGAGTCGGTGTATTATAAGCCAAGATTTGGACAGAAAGTCTGACGCCCGAGCGGTAGTTTTTGACCGCCCGAGCGCAAATGTTCAATAAGGATATGTCTCGGACAGAACACCCCGCGCCCGAGGGGTAGATTGCAACCGCCCGAGCGCCGACTGAAATGTGTGAAAATAAGCCACGTTTCTTTAGCATGCAAGTTGGATATATATATACAGAAATAGTTGCATTTCTTCAGCTGGGCAGCAAGAAGAAATCGAGAGAGGAAAAGGGAAAAGTCCGTAGAAAATCTTTACGCCTTTTTATCTTATATATTTGTGATTTGTGCAAGATCCGGCCGTTAGAATTTCTATCCGACTGCGGTACCGTGTTTCTATCGACGAGAGCTTCAACTAGATGTAAGTTTTATTGAATTTCGTTATGATTTGTAATTGATATCTATTGCTGTCTATGTTGACGGGGATATTGAGATTTTACCGTTATGCTGTGGATTTTGAATTAAATCCAGAATAATCAGGTTCAATGTTGAATTGAGAATGGAATATTGATATTATGATTCTCGATATATCGTTTCAGATTTACAGAGACAGTCTTGAGTTCAGAACTGATATTGCTTCAGACCGAGACTACAAACGGAAGGTATAAGTCAATGTGGTATTGGGAGATTGACTTAAGTCGGTTTAGACTTGAGTTTCCCTAAATCACATACTTTACTTTATTGCATTGATATTTGCATGGATTTGATTGATGTACTTGTTCTCTTGATTTATAGATAGCAGGTATTAGACGAGTAATCTTGTGACAGAAGTACCTGAGAGATAGGGTTGGACACTTGATATGAGCTGTTAAACCTTAGTTGAATAAATGTATGTGATACAGGACTTGTAATTTTATACTGAGATGTATATACGTTTTATTTCACTACGTTCCGCCTTTTAAAAAAAAAATTTAGACCCTGTTTTATAATTGATTAAATAGTCCCAATGATGATTAAGAACATGATTAGCGTCCGGGTCCCCACAACAATGTCCCAGCAGGTCTCTGGTGCTCGATCTTCACCTGCTGACAAGTTAGGCACTGAGAAATAAACATGGCAATATCTTTCTTTATACCTGGCCACCAATAGAGTTTACGAAGATCCTGATACATCTTAGTGCTACCTGGATGTATCGAGTATGGCGCGGTATGTGCCTCTGTCAAGACGTCTCGCCGAATATCATCTCCAGCAGGAATGCAAATACGGCCTCTAAATGTCACCAAACCATCTCCATTCATCGCGAACTCTGAATTACCTCTCTCCTCTTCTCTAGCTCTCAACTCTAACAACTGAACATCAATAGCCTGCTCTCTACGGATCCTGTCCGTCAATGTAGCCCGAATAACCAACGCTGAAAAACGAGCAATGGTTCCAGGAACCACCAAAGCTATCTCCTCTCGCTGCAAATCTAACAACAACGGCTGCTGAATCATAGAACTCAAAGAAGAACTCGACTTACGGCTCAATGCATCCGCTACAACATTCGCCTTCCCTGGGTGGTAACTAATAGTCACATCATAATCTTTAACAAGCTCTAACCACCGTCTCTGTCGCATATTGAGTTCTTTCTGTGAAAACAAATACTTTAAACTCTTGTGGTCTGTGAAAATTTCACACTTTTCGCCAAACAAATAATGTCTCCAAATTTTTAGGGCGAAAACCACAGCTGCCATCTCCAAATCTTGCTTAGGATAATTCTTCTCGTAATCCTTCAACTGGCGAGAAGCATAGGCTATAACTTTACCTCGTTGCATCAACACTGCACCGAGGCCCTTCTTCGACGCATCGGTAAAAACAACAAAGTCCTCTGAACCACTAGGCAAATCAAGTATTGGAGCTGTCGTCAACTTATCTTTCAACTCCTGGAATCCTCTTTGGCATTCATTGGACCACTCAAACTTCACAGTCTTCCTCGTCAGATTAGTTAACGGCAGGGCAATCTTGGAAAAGTCTGAAATAAAATGACGATAATAACCAGCCAAACGAAGAAAACTGCGTACCTCTAGTACAGTGGTAGGAATAGGCCACTTCTGAATCTCCTCTATTTTCACTGGATCAACAGCTATACCATCCTTCGAGACAACATGGCCTAAGAAAGAAATCTGCTCCAACCAGAACTCACACTTCTTCAACTTAGCATACAACCACTTCTCTCTCAGCAACTGAAGAACAACTCTGAGGTGCTCTGAATGAAGCTCTCTGGTCTTGGAGTAAATCAAAATGTCATCGATAAAAACAATGACAAAGCTATCCAAATACGGCTTGAACACACGGTTCATAAGATCCATGAAGACTGAAGGAGCATTGGTCAGACCAAAAGACATCACAAGAAATTCATAGTGACCGTACCTGGTCCGGAACGCCGTCTTAGGGATATCAGACTCCCTAACCTTCAACTAATAATAGCCAGATCGCAAATCAATCTTTGAGAACACTGTAGCCCCTTGCAGTTGGTCAAAAAGGTCATCTATCCGTGGCAACGGATACTTATTCTTAATCGTCACTTTGTTGATCTCTCTATAATCAATGCACAGCCGCAACGACCCATCTTTCTTCTTGACGAAAAGAACCGGAGCTCCCCAAGGCGAAGAACTCGGTCGAATAAAACCTTTATCCAATAAATCCTGCAATTGCGTCTTCGACTCTTTCATCTCTGAAGGGGCATTCTGTACGGAGCCTTAGAAATAGGAACCGTACCTGGAACTAGATCAATCACAAACTCTACATCTCTGTCCGGCGGTAAACCCGGCACATCATTCTCAAATACATCAGAGAACTCGCTCACAACATCAATATCATCAATATTCAACTTCACAATTCTATCCATATCCACAGTCGAAGCCAAAAACCCATCACAACCTCTAAACAACAACTTCTTAGCCTCAAGACACGAAATAAAAGGAAGGATCAGCAAAGTACCTGCACTGGCGAACACACCTTCCCTATTGCCATCATCTGCAAATTTCACCGTCTTAACAATGCAATCAATCACTGCACGATAGGTTGATAGCCAATCCATGCCAAGTATAATATCAAACGCAACCATCGGAATAACAATCAAGTCTGCATAAACAACTCGCCCATCAATTTGAACAGAGCACGCATACACAATAGATGTTGGGCACAACACATCTCCCGAAGGAAAAACAACATTAAACTGGAGGGGAATAACAGAAGGAACTATACCCAAAGATCTCAAAAATAGTTCAGACATAAAAGAATGAGTAGCACCTGTATCAATCAATGTCGTAGCTACTCTGCCTGAAATTAAAATAATGCTAGAGATCACAGAAGAATCATGGTTTATACCTTCCTTTGTCATGGTAAAGATGCGACCCTGCACCTTCTCTTTACTCGAGCCTCTTGGACAATCCTTAGCTATATGGCCTGCAGTGCCACAACGGTAACAAGTATGAGTACCAAATCTGCACTCTCCCCGATGATGTCTACTGCACTTGGGACACAATGGCTTTTTAGGATCAGATGGAACTGTCGGTGGTTTAGGACTCGGCTCCAACTTGCCTTTCCCTTTAAAATGGTCATTTCCTCTTTGGCTCGAACCTTGACCTCTTTGAGCAACAAACTGCTGTCTCGCCTGTCTCTCTCTCGCAATGTCTTTCTCATCTTGCTCGGCCAACAAATCCTTAGACACAATCTCTTTGAATGTCACCGCCTTCGACATATTGATGTCCCTTCTGATTTCTGCTCGAAGGCCTCTAATGAAATGAGCACCCTTGTCTTTGTCATTGGAGGCAATATACGGAGCAAACAGACAGCCCTCTTCAAACTTCAGAATATACTCATCAACATTCATACCTCCTTGACGAAGCTCTAAAAACTCAGTCACCTTCCGAGCTCGAAGTGCATCTGGGAAATACTTGTCATAGAAAAGATCCGTGAACTCTTGCCACTTCAATGCTGGAACATCAACACTTACCTTGGTAGCATTCCACCAAATGCGTGCAGCTTTGACTAACATGAACACTGCACAACTGATTCTGTCCTTATCTTCATAGTTGAGATGATCGAAAATCGCCTCAAGAGCTTTGACCCACTCTACAGCCACCAATGGATCAGTGCTTCCTGCAAATTCCGGCGGATCCATTCTCTTGAAAGCAGTAAAGATCCCATCGGTCCCAACTGCCTGAGCCACTTGGCCTCTACCTTGACCTCTACCTTGGCCTGTTCCTTGCAAACGTAACAACTGTTGGATCTGCTCACTATGGACCTTAGATTGCTCTTTCAGTAGCTTGCCGAACTCATCGACAACTCTAGAGGAAGAACTATCCTCACCCTCTGAAGCCTTTCTCTTAGGAGGCATACTCCTACAATGTGCTCACATAATACATATCAACCAATAACAATAATTAGATGTAGAAGAAGACATACCCGGACTGTTGAAAGTAGACGAAGTCATATGCATTGGTTCGAAGAACGGTGCTCTGATACCACTAAATGTAACCCTCTGACCCAATTTCATAAAATCACAGCGGAATTTAAAATTTTTCTTGAAGGAAAGAAGGTTTAAAATACATTTCCATATAGTCAAAAGTATACACATGATCAATCAAGTGATACAACAAAATACAAAATATCATTTTGTATGATCATGTCTAAATACTATCAAAATAATCTTTCCTTCTTCCATCTCTATATGCATATGACTCCGGCCTCAATCAACGTCCCGGCTCGTCGCTCTTATCTGCATCACATGAAATAACTGAAATGAGTATAAAATTCGCCAAGTGGAACTCTTACATAGCAATGTACATATACCATACTCTGTAAAACATGGCTTTGAAAACATTAAATACCATCAACTCTGAAACATGAATATCATAGAATGAATAACAATAACGATGGTATTTCTCTTTTCTCTGTTGGATTGATATCTATATAGTAACTCTGTCTCTGTACCTATATCCCATCGATATACATCGATAACTCTGAGGGATATAAGCCTATGGTCGTTGATCAACTAATTGCATGCAATCTCTGACTATGTATCTATCAATCCAATAAAACATTTGAATTCTCTCTTTGGCATTAAAACAAACACTTTGAAGACTCTATTTTCTTTTGTATTCCCTTTAACATAATTGAGACATAAGAATGTCTCTAATATACAACAAGGTGTATTAATACATAGCATGAATCAAATAGAAGGGAGTAACACTTTAAAACCATTGAAACACAATACATATATTATCATGTGAGCACAAGGAAATGAATTCCACTTACAACACTTGGAACCTTGAATCTATACCCTTGGTATACAACCTACAACTATAAACCATAATTTGCACCATCAATAACCCAATAATCACAAACTCATACCATTAAATCCATAAAACCAACACCATCAACAAACCCATGATTTCTCCCAACACCAAAACCAAGAATAAACTATACCACAAGCTTACCTTAGCTCCTTGAACCCACAAGAACCTTGCTCACACTTCAAAACTCCCACAAGATGCTTGAATCAAAGAAAGGAAAAGAAAGGAAATGGAACCCTAGCTCTCCCAAGGACTGAAGAATCGAGAATGAGGGGAAAGAATGAGAAAAATGAGACAAACTCATCCATTCAAACACTTAAAATCTCGAAACACGCTTCTACTGTTCATGCACCGCGGGTGAGCTACCTACCTCACCGCGGGTGCGGTGTGCCTTCGGCACCTCAACCAAATTTCTGAAATCGACGACCGCGGGTGCGCTGCACAAATCACCGCGGGTGCGGTGTCTCTTCGGCAATTCCACAAATTCTGCAATAAAGACCGCGGGTACGCTGCTCAAATCACCGCGGGTGCGGTCTGCTCTCAGCCAAAACAACTCTATGCAACAAAAATCGAATCGCAACGCTGATACAACACAACTACCCATCAACTAAAATCAACAATACCACAAAACAATAATAACCAACAATACTATGACCCATAATCACAACTCTTAACATCTAAATCAAACTTAATCTTAACCAAATAATCCATAAACATACAAAATCTTAAACAATACCGTTCACCAGGCTTGGATATTACATTCAGATCCACTAGAAACAGAGTTTCCAGATACAAATACAGTAGGAGATCAATATTGAAAACCAAAAGCTGTGGCTATTGCAAGGGTTGGAAAGGCCGCACCGACCAATTGTAAACCCGTTCAATCAATGGTAGCATTAGGTGGGGAACCGTCCAGAAATCTTTTTTGTAACTCATCCAATCCAGTCTATTCGTTATCTCTTCTCTTCCTTTACTGACTCATCTATTCTCCTCCCTCTCCTTATCGGTCGAGTGACTTTAAGCCCTTCCGTGCCATTCATAGTTGTCACTCCTGGCCTTAACTAACGCCTTTTCTTTGGCAAGACAATGAGATCTAGCTTTTTTCAGTCGGCTTGCTTGCCTGAGAATACCAAAGATGGACAATCTGTAGACTACTGGATAGACTGGCTGGCGAGGCCAGGTAGATCTCTGTGAGGTCCCCTTCTCCGCTCATGTACTCAAGACCACTGTGAATGAATTTTGTGCACATTCGGATATGCAGATTAATGTCATTGAAAGGCTTTTATATCTACGATTATGAGCAGGCGCCGCAAGAGCTTTAGCGGACACTCCACTGATAGAGAGAAGGCAAAATGCCTTATCAGGAAAAAGAGGTCCATGTGGAGTGTCCGCTAAATATAGACTTAAGTTGAATGGAATTGCCTAATTGCATCTCTCAAGGCAGGTTAGTCGCCCAGGTGCGCAGGAAGGAAAATTATGGCCGACAAGGCATTCTATCTCAAGCATCGAAGCCAAAGTTTTTGGAATTTTACCTTTTTTCTCACCCGGAAGAGAGGAATTTCTATTTCTTTTCCGGTGGTAAGAGAGCGGTTAAAGAAGAGACTATCTAATATAAATGCTAGAATGCTCTCAGTTCTTCCACGCATCTTACTTTAGATGAAGGAGTTTGTAACGACCATGGGCTATCCCGACCTTGGGCTCTGCTCTGAACTCTTGGGCCTTGGCCCCTCTAGACTCTGGGCTCTCCCCCTCACGAGATTTCCCATGCATCATTACTCATAAGCTACTCCAGCCCATGCACTGGAGTTTGTACCACCTCAGACTCGAACCTGAGATCACATGGATATATAGATACTCAGCATAAGTCTGGTAACAATTGAGCTACTTAGCTCAATTGGTACCAGACTTGTGCTGAGTATCTATATATCCATGTGATCTCAGGTTCGAGTCTGAGGTGGTACAAACTCCAGTGCATGGGCTGGAGTAGCTTATGAGCTCAATTGGTACCAGACTTGGGCTAAGTATCTATATATCCATGTGATCTCAGGTTCGAGTCTGGGGAGGTACAAACTCCAGAGCATGGGCTGGAGTAGCTTATGAGTAATGATGCATGGGAAAGCCCGTGAGGGGGAGAGCCCAGAGTCTAGAGGGGCCAAGGCCCAAGAGTTCAGAGCAGAGCCCAAGATCGGGATAGCCCATGGTCATTACAGAGTTCCAAACCCAGGAAGCAATATATTCTTTTATTTAAAGGTTCAATCAAATAAAGGAAGCAAAGCCCAAGAGGTAAGAAAGATAGTAGGCAGCTAATAAGCTCTGCTAGCGAGTTCGACAACTAGGCTTATCGAATGAATATCTCACTCCATATCTCCTTTTTGAAGTAGAAGAGTTCGCTCAAAAGCAATGATGCTTGTCTTAAGCAAATATCCCTCTCGTACTAATTTTTAGTAGAACAACAAGCATTAGATGAGGGAGGTCTTGACTCTTTACTTTCTAATTTGAATGTCCCGGCAAAAAAGAGAGCCAAAGCAGGCTCAGAAGCCGATGAAAAGACTTGCCTCCCAGAATAAAATGTTTATTAGATAAAAAAGCAAGGATTTGCGCCTTCAACGTACAAAATCTCTATCATCAATGGGAAGAAAAGAAGGATTTTTTTTACCTATATTTCCAATTTTTATACTAGTTAGTTAAGAAGATATGCCAAACAAAAAGGCTGGAAGCCCATACTGAAATACCCTTCGTTGATAAGGAATCATTCGTCTTTTTCTTTGTGACTAGTAAAGTCCTACCTTGATAGACGAATATCGATTTAATTAAAAGCATACCAAAAGAATATAACTTCCATACTTCGAGTTGTTTAAAGGACGTAGACAACAAAGCTTATTGCAGATCCTGGTCCGACCACATGAACTAACTCTTGGACACCCAATCTCAACTCCTTTGTTGACTTCATCCCTTAGGTTCTATGGAAAGACAATTGATTCTGTCCGGAAAAAGGTACCGAAATTTCTATCTTTCTTTGCTTTCATTAACCTTTCGTATTTTACTTTTATGTGGATAATCTATCTTCCCCTACTGAAGAAAGTGCGGAGTTCGATCTTTCATTCCGTCAGTCATATCGATTGAAAAAACAGCATATATTAAGAAAATATCCCATAACAAAATGATACGAGAAATTAGGTTTTTATCCATAAAAAGGAAGCCTGGATGGATGCTGCTTCTTCTTGCTCATAGACTGGACTAATCCTTCCACTTGCTATTTAGCAAACTAGCTACACGAGGAAGAGGGCTGAGCACACTTCGCTCTCCCACCCTAGGTGGATTATAGAAGGGTCTTTGATCATTCCCTCTTCTCAATCGCCAATCCTTTGTATGTATAAGCTCTCGCTTCACCCAGCATGCCGCCAAAGGCTCGCCATTCCAACTAAGGATCTGACCCTTTCTCAAAGCCGCTCTCAGGGGTCCCTACGATGTTAGTCCCACCTAACTACCGGGCAAACCCGCAGTTCCGGCTGCCATCAGACACATAGGCCCAATGCCCGCCCCCTTGCAATACTCTAATACACTGGTGACTAAGAGACTCTCTTCAAATGGAGTGAAGCCAGCACGCGGTACATAGCATACAGGGGAACGAGATCAATCCAAGTAGTGGGGAAGCTGGCCAATCCATCATGTAGACACAAAAAAGATAGCAAACTAGCTCATCAGTACAACTAATTGATTCGTTAGGTGACATAAGTTACACAAGCTAATAAGAAATCGGCACATACCTTGCTTTATTTCTTGTTCTGATTAAGTCAATAAAGCTAATTGCTTTTTAAACTATACTTATTTAGTGGTCGGTAGTTGAAAGCACAGTATGGGCAGAAGCAATCCCCAAGCATCATTTTAGAGCTCATTAGTCTTATTGTGAAACCAAAGAAAAAGGGGAATAGGTAACTCTATATAGGGAAACGGGAGGCAGTTAGCTCGGTCGATAGCGCACTTCTCTTAATGATTCTGTCGTAAGACTTGCTAACAAGGAGTATATTCTAAGGTCAGTAACAAAGGCCACGCCCAGTAGTTAAGGCTAAATTTTAGAGAGGCAAAGGATGAACCCTTTAAGGCAAGTTTCAATACTCAAGATAACATTTATTCCTGAGAATAAGGGTAGCTAAGCACAGGGGAAGGCAGAAGTTAAAAAGAACGAGCAGGAGGGAAGGTCTGGCTTGAAGAAGATAAGGGCATGGAGATCTTCCTTACCGATAGGTTCCTATCTTGATTGCCAACGATGCTTGTCTTGCACCAGTTGATTTTCGGGGATGAAGCCTAGACAAGTCGAAGGGAAGACATGACATCTGAGCGAGTGCTGTCTCATTCGTTTAAGAACATATTGAAGGGTGCGATGCGCCCCAAGGGGAGACTATAGAATAAATAGTTTGATTTTCTATAGAAGTACAAGTGAAACTCTCTAGCCTCTGTGGGTCACTTCTTTCCACTACTTTGAAGTAAGTAGCCAAGAGTCAGCCTCACTAGGAGTTTCAGGTTTTTCCTAGAGCCAAGCTAGAGAGGAATGTCTCCTTAAATAGTCAGTGAAGAGGAATCTGAAAGAACTCAAAGTTAGCGTTTCCGGCTAGATTATTTTTGAGTTTAGGAATTAATTTAAGTTGATTCGTCCCTTGTAGTTTCATACTCCGCAATTTAACCAGGAGCTTCAGCGTAAGAGTGAACTTTTAGCTGACTCCGGCGGTGTTCAATTCGTTGGGCAAAAGGTCATCTCCTAGGTCAAGGGTCTTTGTCTCAGCTAGCTGCCGTAATAGGAACTCAAAGCCTCGTCATCTGCAGAAAAGAAAACTCTTGCGTAGCCTTCATACTCGGACCGACTTTTCCTTCATGCATAACAAAAAGCAAAGGTTGGCAACCCAGGCTCTCTTCCGTCAATAGATGACTATGAACTTTATGCATAGCTTCATATATAGGCATAATTTTCACTTGTTTTTTTCAATTTTTCTTTCCGAGTGAGCTTGGGAGATTCGATCGAGGTCAAGGATTGGTCTATGCAAATGGTAGTTGCTCATTTTTCTCCACCCATTTTATCATAATGATCTTGCGCTGGATAAGGGGAACTTCCAGAGAATATAGATCTACTGGAAAAGAGATATTCTTTAGAGAATGGAGATCCAAAAAAAGTCTTTTGGTAGGCGATTTTTCTCTTTCTGTATCGGAAAGTCTGTGTAGTGGATATAGTTCATATAAATAAAAAGCTTATGAAATTCAAAATAGGTCTTCCAATGAGGGGACTGCTTGTACCGTGGTCTAGACAAAGCGAGGACCCTCCGGAGAAGCCAACTGAATGAAGAGCAGGATCTGAGCGAACCAGAGCGATTACACCCAATGTATTTTTCTAGCCTTAAACCAAAGTGCGTCAGGTTAATTTCAGTGGGCCGACAGGGGAAACACATCCTTTTCTTGACTTAGTTAAGGGTAGTCGTTGTTGGTTAGCTAGATGTTAGGAAAGAGCAGTGCTAATTGTCATGGGGGTCTGGGCAGGAGCATCTTTGAGCGATCAGGTTACCGGCTCTACGTCCACCCTTAGTAAATTATTTGACTAAATACTAGAGTGCTGCTACATTTGTAAAAGCCTTGACTTTGCTACTTTTAACGCTCGCGCTAAACGCCCTGCAAGAGGATTAGCTCAAAGGAAAGCACTTGAAGTAACGGATGAGCGCCCTAGCGCATAAGGACTTGACTTCTCTATAGACGTTATTAACGAGCTGCCCTAACTAATAGAATCTCTTCCATAGGTAGTTTGTAATGGGCATTCCTATCTGACCGAGTTACTAGTAGGAAGCTAGGCTATTGAACTAACAGAAGATAAGCACAGCGGATGATATGCATCAGACGATCTTCTTCTTTCTTTTTATCTAACATCGTCCGATAGTTCCCTTTAGTATCTTTCTAAGAAGCTATGACAGCTAAGAACGAATTAGCTCTTTGAAGCCCCTTTCTAGAAGAGAAAGCTGATTGGTAGTATGAGTGTCAGAAAGCTTCCCATGCAGTATTGCTGCCTGCTCGAATCAACATCCCTATACGAGTTTCCTCATTCCTGTGGTTGTTCTATTCTCTTCTGGGAGCGAGGGGTTCTAATGCCATTTCTCTTCCATCCAAAGGCCAGTTCAAGCTCTCACATAGAGTTTTTTCCCTTTAAGCCCTTTCGATATGAGTCCCTTGAAAGAGATCGATTTTAGGTGTTCGAAATCACAACGGAAGCACAAAATTGTTTTCTAAACATGAAAATCGAAATTTTTGAAAAAAATTTGAACACCATTGTACTAGTGTGTAACATATACTAAACACCTTTGTCATACATAGAGTGTTAAGAAATTTTACCTATCAACCTCTTGAGGTTGATGATGGCTCCAACTAAAGTGTAAACACTTTAGCTCTTGTATGGTAGACAATCTACAAGCCTCCCTTTGAACACTCCTTGTTCAAAATCAAACCCACCACTTGCAAGCTAGAACCTCCTTACACTTGCACTAGAAAATGTAAGGATTTTTCTTTGAGAAGTATTTTGTTTTCAACAACTTGAAGAACAAAATGAGAGAAGAATTTTAAAGAGAAATTGGTGTGAATTTTTCGGCCAAGGTGAGAATAATGGGAGAGTGAAGTGTTGTCTTGGTGCTTGAAAAAGTTGAGACTACTTTTTGCATGCCTTGCAATATTTTAATCAAAAGTATTCCACACCACTTCATCTCCCAAGCATGCAAAACCTAGAGGGCTTGTAACATTTACAAAGGGACCATGGACTTTGAATTTAATTGTCTCAAACATATTTGAGCCCAATTAGACTTTACTTGATTTTACTCAAGCCCACTAGTTAAATAATTATTTCCAATTGGGCTCTACAAGGCCCAATGCTATTTAATTAATTCAACACTTGAATTAATTTAATTATTTGGACTCTACTAGGTCCACTAGTGTTTAATTAATTCAACACTTGAATTAATATAATTTAGTCCATAATAATTTTTATGAAAATCACAATTTTCAAATACATTATTCACTTGGCCTACTTTTAATTTAGGAACACATTCATAAATTAAAAATTACATTTCTCTCATAGAAGTCTTACTTCTATTTTTCTTTACGCTTATAAACTCATTTATAAGCCGTTCAACACATTGAACTATTTTAACTTCTCAACGTGATCTAGAAAGCTAGCACTTGTGTGGCCCTCAATGGTTCATTGATACAACTAGCCGTGGGTTCACATCTCCATGTGATTCGGACTAAACATGTCCTTATATGAGCATACCCCAATTGCTCCATTCTTACTTATCAACTCCTTGATAACAAGAATGTCAGAACTCAAGTCTGATAATACCCAACCAATCATGTTAAACGCCTAGCAGCATCGCTTACATGATTCCCTAGGTATCAAATGATAGTGCCTGCAAGAACCATTCAATTATGGTTAGCGTACAGTACGGTCCCTTCAACTCATATATCCCGACCGATTCGACAACCATTGGTTTATCGAGAGTTGTCAATGAATCGATACTATGTGTCATGTCGTAGTTGCATCGATGGTGTAATCTATGAAACCCCTTTCATAATTACCACCATACTCTGATCAGAGATTTCAAACTACACATACATGAAAACACATAGGATATCCATACCCGAAGGTAAGCGGTGAATCCCCGACTACAATGCATCGACTCCTATATGTTTCGACAGAACACCCAACCTTGCCACCTGATGACCCCATGAGAGTCGGTAAACAAGTCAAAGTGTAATTCTAGCACATAGAGTCTCAATGTTGTCCCGGGTCATAAGGACTAATGGTGTACAACCATAAACTAGGACTTTTCCACTCGATAAGTGAGAACCACTTGGAAAGTCCTTTATGGAGGGTTGTTCAGTGCACTCTACAAGGAGCACCTATCTGCATGCTCGGACATCACAATGTCCCCTACCAATGAAACATGGTACTCACACCGCAGATACTAGTCTCGAACTCAAGCGGCCTATATCCTTGTTAGTGGCGGCTGAATCGACTAGGAACCGTTTAGAATATACAGTATTACAAATATGAGTTTCATGATACTCATCATATGAGCATCTCATATTCTTTCTACTATTTGTATATTCAAGGGCTTTATCTATGCAACTAGCATGGGTATACAGATAAAGAAGTGCCAAAATAATAATTTCAAATATTATTAAAATAAAGACTGTTCATACATAGAGTTTAAACCTGAACCCTCGGCCAACACTTGGCTCGACGGGCACCTACTCTAACATCCCTTATTTCCTCCTTACCTTAGGAGCGAATCTCTTCTTGAATGCCTTTTTCCCTTATTCCAGAACCTAGGATAGATCAATTGACTGTGTAAGCTCTTTAAGGTAGCTATCTGTCTTTAACGAGGTTCCTAGTGAGGTCATTCAAATATTCTTATGGTTTCTAACCGGACGCTTATCCTAGTGACATTCTATCATCCTGTGTCACTATATCAAGATTAGTATTACCTTTCATCCTAGTTGTCCTCTTTCCTCTAGGCTAGAGAATATCTTCTTTCTAGATGTATTTATTACTTACTGTACTGCATGAGGAAAAAGGATTGTAAGCATCTACTAGTTTGTGATAGCTAGTATGCGAATGTATCTTTCCTGCCTTGATAGTAAGGGAACGCGGTTGATGGTATTTAGTTTTCTTCCTCAATCAAGCTCCTTCTTTTTCTTTAAATAGATAAAGTGGTGGCTAGATTCGCGGTTCTTTTCCAGACTAGAAAGGATTTCAAAGAGCTTTCTTGAATGAAACTCAGTATTCAAGTGAGTCTTTAGTAACTTAGCCCCACCAGAAAGCCAGCCTCCCAATAATCCAAAGAATAAGGAAGGATGGTATCCTCCTGCTACTTACCGTCAGTCATAGGACAGGGGAAGCCACTTCCAAGGAGAAAAGAAAGCGACTTCTAAGGAGGCTCGCAACTTGATTAGAGAAGGATAGCTCGCGGGTTGATTTCCTATCGCGAAGATCAGAAAGAGATTAAATAGCCGACATGTTTTATTTGATGCTCGTATGAAATTCAATCAATGTAGACACCATTCTAAATCGTTCTTGTTCATTCTCCTATATTTATTTTATATTTATTTAATAAATAAAGTTTTGCACTTGGGCGAACCCATCCCAAATAGGTTAAAGTGAATGCTGATATAGATGCATTTGAATGAATTATGGTCTTTTGAATAAATAAATGAAACTACGGAACAAAGCCCAAAATTTACACTAAGGTGCGAAAACCTAGCGAACAAAGAAGTGCTGCCTCTTTCTTTTCTTTCTTAGTAAGGCGCATCCATTTTTTTGTTCTTGCGTTACGGACTATACGCTCAGAAAAACTTTTTTCTCACACCTTTACCTTCCTATGGTTATGGTATACCAGCTTTCCTATAGGAAAAGCCGTAGGAACCTATGAGATTGATTGAACAAGCCAACACTTAAAGGCGAAGAAGAATCATCGAACTAAAGACCGCAACGCAAGTACCAGAACTCTTGAACAAGAAAAAAGGACCTACCGACCGATTTCGAGAGTTGCTACAGTTCTACAATTTCCAGGCGATCGAGAACACTTGTAGGAGACTTTTTTCCCAATTTCAAGAAATTAAGATCGATTCTCCGAAGCTACAAAAATCCTTATATTCGAATATAATTGATGTGAATCCACGTACAAATAAAAGCAAACACGATTAAATATGAATCGCGCCCTCAATTTAATATCGAACAAGGAATTCGTGTTGTCCCGATCTTTTGAATCAAGTGTGTGTGTTGTGATTTTCACCTCTAAACTATGAGAAGTTTAGCAACAAATAATCACGAGATAAACAATCGAAAATTATGACGAACCTTCAAAGAACAAGTCTAAGACAATCCGCACAAGCACGATCGACAAACGCCACAAAGTTAAAACTTTGATAAGTTTGATTTTTGTTTACAAAGCTAAAGCTTTGAAAAAGTTGAGAGAAAACTCAAAAACTTTTATAAAATATCAATGATAATCTCAAAAGTGTTTAATTTTTCGTCCATATATTGACTACAAATCAAAAGATATGATAAATCTAGTTACCTAACTAATTAAAACTCTAAAATAGGAAAAGATAATGTTTCTCGGAACAAGGCGCGCTCGAGCGCGAGATTCAACCGCTCGGGCGCGGAGTCTTCTGGACAGGTCGCGCTCGGGCGGTAATATTTTACCGCTCGGGCGCCGCTGCTTCTGGAGTTCAAGTCCTGGACAGTATGTTTGGCGCTCGGGCGGTAAGATTTGGCCGCTCAGGCGCCGTTGTATCTGGACTCCTCTTGATTTAGCACTTGAATAACGTTCCTTTGGCTCCCAAACTTATTTCCATGCATCTCGAACACTTCAGCACTTTGCACCTTGCTTGTAAGTCCTTCTTCCTTGCTCATAAGCCCCTGCAACGCCTCTTTAAACTTCTTCAGTCGTCCCCTCGTGATTGGTCCCGCTGGTAACTCTAAGGGATCCCATGCTTTCCTAGGGACGTGCACATCCGTGTTCGCATCATCCTCCCCTTCTTGAAAAGGATTTGTCCTCAAATCCAGCGCGTCACCTACATCAAACAACGACAAGTCACTAACATTGAAAGTGGAACTCACGTGATACTCACCTGGTAGATCGAGTTTGTAGGCATTGTCATTGATCCTTTCAAGTACTTGGAATGGTCCATCAACCCTAGGTAATAGTTTAGAACGTCTCTTCTCGGGGAACATTTCCTTCCTCAGGTGTAGCCACACCCAATCGCCTTTCTCAAATATCACCTTCTTCTTTCCCTTGTTGGCTTGCTTTGTGTATCGTTCATTCCTCTTTTCAATATTAGCTTTGACCTTCTCATGCAACCTCCTATCACATTCCGCCTTCTTTTTCCCATCCATGTTTAACCTTTCACTCACAGGTAAAGACATCAAATCTAAGGGAGTCAAAGGGTTAAAACCATAAACAATTTCAAATGGCGAATAGACCGTAGTAAAATGCACGCAACGATTATAAGCAAACTCAACAAATGGCATACAATTTTCCCAATTCTTCAAGTTCTTTTTAAGAATAGCACGCAAAAGTGTTCCTAATGTCCTATTGACAACTTCAGTTTGCCCATCCGTTTGAGGATGACAAGTAGTAGAAAACAACAATTTTGTGCCAAGTTTAGCCCATAAAGTCTTCCAAAAGTAACTCAAAAATTTAACATCACGGTCAGAAACAATAGTCCTAGGCATGTCATGCAACCTAATGACTTCTCTAAAGAACAAATCCGTAATGTGAGACGCATCATCAGTTTTGTGACAAGCAATGAAATGTGTCATCTTAGAGAATCTATCAACAACAACAAATATTGAATCCCTCCCCTTCTTAGTCCTAGGCAACCCCAACACAAAGTCCATAGAAATGTCAACCCAAGGCTCACTCGGAACAGGAAGTGGTGTATACAATCCATGTGGTTGTGTTCTAGACTTAGCTTGTCTACAAGTTATGCACTTATCACAAACACGCTCAACATCATGCTTCATGTGTGGCCAATAGAAATGTTCATGCAATGCACTTAAAGTTTTTGCCACACCAAAGTGTCCCATCAAACCACCCTCGTGTGCCTCCCTAACAAGTAATTCACGAACGGATGATCTAGAGATGCACAACCTATCTTCTCTAAACAAGAAACCATTATGCAAATAGAATTTATCATGTGGACGATGCATACAAGTTTCAAACACATTCTTAAAATCGTCATCTAGCACATACAACTCCTTGACATGCTCAAACCCCAAAATTTTAGACTCCAAAGTAGAGAAAAGTACTTACCTTCGTGATAGTGCGTCGGCCACTACATTTTCCTTACCTTGTTTGTACTTGATGATGTAGGGGAATGTTTCAATGAACGCCACCCACTTGGCATGTCTTTTGTTCAACTTCTGTTGTCCCTTAAGGTGCTTTAGAGACTCATGATCCGTATGAATCACAAACTCCTTAGGCCTTAAGTAGTGCTGCCACGTCTCTAGAGTCCTCACAAGTGCGTAGAACTCCTTATCATACGTGGGATAGTTCAGCGCTGCTCCATTGAGCTTCTCACTAAAGTACGCCACGGGCCGTCCTCCTTGCATCAAAACTCCGCCGATACCTACACCTGAAGCATCACATTCAATTTCAAACGTATTAGCAAAGTCAGGCAAAACAAGTAAAGGAGCATTAATTAATTTTTGCTTAATAGTATTAAAAGACTTCTCTTGCTCCTCGCCCCAATGGAATGGAACGTTCTTCTTGATCACCGCTGTCATGGGTGCTGCCAATGTGCTAAAATCCTTTACAAACCTCCTATAGAAGCTTGCAAGTCCATGAAAACTTTGGACTTGACCAACAGTAGTAGGCGATGGCCAATCTCGAATAGCACTTACCTTGTCCTCATCAACTTATATCCCCTGTGAGCTTACCACAAATCCAAGAAAGACAAGTTTGCTTGTACAAAAATCACATTTCTTTAGGTTAGCATATAGATTTTCAGCCCTTAGTGTGATTAGCACAAGTTTCAAGTGATCAACATGCTCATCCAAGTCTTTGCTATATACTAGGATATCATCAAAGTAAACAACAACAAATTTTCCTATGTATGCACGCAAGACATGGTTCATTAACCTCATAAAGGTGCTAGGAGCGTTAGTTAAGCCAAATGGCATCACCATCCACTCATACAACCCGTACTTGGTTTTAAAAGCAGTTTTCCACTCATCACCTTCCCTCATCCTAATTTGGTGATAACCACTTTTCAAATCAATTTTGCTAAAGATACAAGCACCATGCAACTCATCTAACATATCATCTAGTCTAGGTATGGGATGCCTATACTTAATGGTTATGTTATTGATTGCCCTACAATCCACACACATACGCCATGAGCCATCTTTCTTAGGAACTAATAAAACAGGTACAGCACAAGGAGACATGGACTCACGCACAAAACCCCTATCTAACAACTCACTTACCTGCCGTTGAAGCTCCTTAGCCTCCTCCGGATTGCTCCTATAAGCTGGACGATTTGGCAATGCACTCCCGGGCACCAAATCAATTTGGTGCTCAATCCCCCTCAATGTTGGTAGCCCTTGAGGTAGCTCCTCCGGAAATATATCATCAAATTCCTGCAAAAATGAAACAACAATGCTCGGAAGGGACCCGGCTATATCACTTGTGTTAAAGAGGATCTCTTTACAAAGAATCAACACAAGTGGTTCACGTGTGAGCATCAATTGCTTCAACTCACTTTTTTGGGCCATGTATGTTTTCTTTTTGGCCTCTTTCCTCTCATTTTCTTTTCCCTCATTTTCTTTCCTCTCCTTTTTCTTTTGTATGGCTATCTCACTTTTTTTGTCACTCTTTTTTTCAGCCATTTCATTTTTATCTTCAAAGTCCATCTCACTTTTTAATTCACTCTTTTTTTCGGCCTCATCTCTCCTCTTATTTTTCAATTGGTCCTCCAACACTTGCTTTGGGACAAAGGAAGTAAAACAATGGACTCCTTTTTCAACACAAATGAGTACTTGTTCTTGAACCCATCATGTGTCACTCGCCTATCATATTGCCAAGGTCTACCCAACAAGATATGGCAAGCATGCATAGGTACCACATCACACAAGACCTCATCCACATACTTCCCAATAGAAAAAGGCACTAGCACTTGTTTTGTCACCTTCACTTCCGCGCAATCATTCAACCATTGAAGCCTATATGGTTGAGGATGCTTTAATGTAGGTAAACCCAATTTCTCTACCATCTCACAACTAGCCACATTAGTACAACTCCCCCCATCTATGATTAAATTGCAAACCTTTTGATTTACAAAACATCTAGTATGGAATAAGTTTTCCCTTTGGTTAGTCTCCTCCTCCTTGACTTGGGCACTCATGATACGCCTAGTCACTAGTGCTTCTCCAACAACCGCCTCATAACCCTCGTCAGGATCCTCTAATGCAGGCATCTCATCATCATCATCACCCTCACTATGAGATTCATACTCACCATAGTCATTCAAGATCATCACCCTCTTATTAGGACATTCACTAGAAATATGACCCAACCCTTGACACCTAAAACATTTAGTATCTCTAGATCGATTAGAAGGAGTTTCAGATTTACCTTGCACTCCTTGCTTAGGTGCCTCTTGTTTGGTCTCAAATTTGGGCTTGCTCACCACCTTATTCTCCTCACGCTTCACCACATTTGATCGCCATGAAGATGATGAACCTCCGGTTTGATTGGTGCGGCCAACTCCACGCCTTTTGAGTTGTTGCTCCACTTTTATGGCCATTTGCACCATTTCGTCTAGATCCAAGTAGTGCCGAAGCTCAACTTGATCTTGGATTTCCCTGTTCAAACCAGAAAGAAAACGTGCCATGGTCGCCTCAATATCCTCCTCAATATTGGCCCTAATCATGACTACTTCCATCCCCTTATAGTAGTCCTCAACACTCTTCACCCCTTGCCTTAAAGTTTGTAGCCTCTTAAACATCTCCCTATAGTAGTGGTTGGGCACAAACCTTTTTCTCATCACTCTCTTCATCTCATCCCAAGTTTCTATGGGCCTCTCATTGTACCTCCTCCTAGTGGTCACTAATTGATCCCACCAAATGTGAGCATAGTCTAAAAATTCAACCACCGCCAACCTCACCTTCTTTTGTTCGGAATAGTGATGACACTCAAACACAATCTCTACCATCGTTTCCCACTCTAAATATGCCTCCGGATCAGATTTCCCATGGAACAAAGGGATTTTCATCTTAATACTACCCATATTACCATCTTCCATATTCCCATCATATCTACCCCGAACGGCTTCTCTTCTACCTCTACCAATTCCTCTACCTCTTTCATTTCTACCCAAATTATCATTTTGGCTCTCCTCTTCTCCTCCAAAATCAAACTTTCCCTCTTCTTCTTCTCTACCAATATTTTTAGGATTTGATTTTTTTCAATCGTACTAACCTCAAGCCTATCCAACCGCTTATGTAACGGCTCCATCTCAACTTTCAACATCCTACTAAAATACCCAAACAACGCCTCCATTTGAAACTTAGATAACCCCGGGTTCGAATTATCTCCTATCTCCTTCTCCATTTAATTTCAGATTTGTACCTGCAAGAAAACGTTAGTAGAAAAAAAAATATTCCTCACCCAAATTCTCACGATCACTCCAAAGAAATTCACTCGTCTCTCCTCTCGTATTTTTTTTGCTCACAACAAATAATCACTAGCCACTCCAAAGAAATAACACTCACACTCAAATGTTTCCACTCGAATTTGATGTCTCTCTCTAAAGGGTGCTCAAGCTTTGTATTCGTCTATTAAACAATCAAGTTCAAACTCGTGAACAAATGCGATCGACTCACGTGGACTGCGTAGACAAGCAAGTTGAAGATAGATATTATTATTAATTTTTTTTAACTCCGTGAGACACTTCTATATGACTCACAAAAAGGAATAGAACAAAATATCAAAAAGAAATATTGGCAAATTTTCGGATTTTTGGTACTTTTTTTTTTTTTTTGCCTGCTCTGAAAATTCTGAAAATTTAGAGAAAAAAATAAGACACGAAGTTTCGTGTATCACAGATTCACGAACGATAAAGAATAATAGAACAAATCAGATCTGAAAGCGGAACTAAAGAATAATTAGATCTGAAGGATAAACTTACTTGAATTCAATGAGCCTAAGCTCAGATACCAAATGATGTGAATCCACGTACGAATAAAAGCAAACATGATTAAATATGAATCGCGCCCTCAATTTAATATCGAACAAGGAATTCCTGTTGTCCCGATCTTTTGAATCAAGTGTGTGTGTTGTGATTTTCACCTCTAAATTATTAGAAGTTTAGCAACAAATAATCACGAGATAAACAATCGAAAATTATGACGAACCTTCAAAGAACAAGTCTAAGACAATCCGCACAAGCTCGATCGACAAACGCCACAAAGTTAAAACTTTGATAAGTTTGATTTTTGTTTTCTCGGAACAAGGCGCGCTCGAGCGTGAGATTCAACCGCTCGGGCGCGGAGTCTTCTGGACAGGTCGCGCTCGGGCGGTAATATTTTACCGCTCGGGCGACGCTGCTTCTGGAGTTCACGTCCTGGACAGTATGTTTGGCGATCGGGAGGTAAGATTTGGCCGCTCGGGCGCCGTTGTATCTGGACTCCTCTTGATTTAGCACTTGAATAACGTTCCTTTGGCTCCCAAACTTATTTCCATGCATCTCGAACCCTTCAGCACTTTGCACCTTGCTTATAAGTCCTTCTTCCTTGCTCATAAGCCCCTACAACGCCTCTTTAAACTTCTTCAGTCGTCCCCTCGTGATTGGTCCCGCTGGTAACTCTAAGGGATCCCATGCTTTCCTTGGGACGTGCACATCTGTGTTCGCATCAATAATCGTACGCCCAAAGCAAGCAACAGAAACCTCTGCCTCAAATCCTACAGAACAAAGCTAGGCCACACAAAAGAAGGAAAGGTAGGCAACCCGATAAGCGGTTTTTTTCAACCGAGAAAAGCTACTTGACTAAAAGATGCGAGTGAAAAGGGGAGAGGAAGATGACTATCTTAAGCCGATAGTCCGGTCGGCCCTTGTAAGGCGAGTGGAAGGAAGTGCTTCTCAAGCTCGAGTTGAACTTTCTGCCATGTCGGTTAGCTGGATATGTACTTCACTGTACAAATCTAAAGCCTTAGCCTCTGACCCTTTTTATTTTATTTAAAAAAGGCATAGGACTTTAAAATAAAGATTTTCATAACCTTCCTTCCAAAAGACACGGGCACAACCGTCATTGGATGAAGCTTATCCACTATCTCCAGCTGTTGCATTAAAGAAGAGCGATGGAACCTGGTGTATTGATAAAAATCAGCTAAAGGATATGGCAGTAGACTACTGAAAACTTTTGTACACCGACACCAACGTTTCCGAGCTTGACTCCTCTTTATTTGGTGAATTGTAGGCTGCAACTAGTGGGTTCTCTTCAAAGTATTAAAGGCCCACTCATTAGCCTTACCAGTTGACGAGTAGTACAAGACTCTTATATATTGAGAACCTAGCAAATTATCTTATAGAAGGTGCTTCCTTACCTCTACTTGACCGTGGGCAGCCTCTGCTGCCGTTACAATGGGAATGCATCCGCCCTAATGGAAATGAGAGGCTGATCGATGGAAACTTGTAGTCAGTCTTCTACGAAGCTGTAGCTAGTAAGGGTAAAGTAGCTTTGTTTGAGGAAGGAGAAGAGGCTAGTTCGTGGATTAGTCTTCACTGACACACTATCGGACCTTTCGGGTTAAGTTAGTGTTCAATGAGCCCCACCAAGAAAGTTCCTTACAACAAGGCTTCTAGAAAGTGGTTGTTGGAGAGCTTCACATTACATCAGTCTTGCCCCTGGGCTGCGGTTGTTACCTCAATGGTTGTTCATCACCCGTTAGGGATTTCTCAAGACAGGTGCCACATTCATGGGGACGAAACATTAAGGAATTGGGCTTGATCGGATTGGCAGGAGAGGATAAAGACTTAGATTCTGATTCTGTGTTGTCTGAACAAAGTATGCAAGTAACCCCCTATTCCACTATGGAGATTTAGTTACCTGTCTTCGAACCTAAACTGGCTCACTAGCCCACATAACTTAGATTGGAATGGATTGTGAATCATATTAAATAGTTCATGAGCTTTACTAAACCGTACTATCTATTCTTTCTACTTGAGCTATCTCGCCACTTTTGGACTTTGCCTGAGACTTCTAACAAACGGGCCGGTTCGATTTTCACTTGATCATGAACTCCTCACTCCAATCGAAATGAGTTAAAATCACTACTTCTCATTCTTCATGAGCTAATTCACTCCTCAATAAGAAAAGAACTTCATCATAGGCGATAGAAATCTACGAACCCTTTAATGGCTGGCTGTCCAAGCAAGGACAGCGAGAATGTCCGCAGAGAACAAGGCTCAAGAGACCCACTATTCCTACCCCAAGAACCAGTGAAGGCAACGTCTCACTACTACCAGTACGAATTGCGTTGATTCCACTCCCCGACAGCCAACTAGTGACTTCCTAGTCCTTCTTTCCGGTTGGTAGCAGCACGCACCTCTCTCGATTTCGGTAGATGACCTGTCACTACTCAGCTTGGTCGTCCTTCCCTGGGCAGCGCTACGTGAATCCGCCTTTACTTATTTCGGTAGCTCGCCCACTTACCTCTGTATGAGCCTTTGAGCTAATATGCTCGGAAAGTAGCGGTTCCTTGCTTGTGGAGTTCCTTCTTGGATTGAGGGAGTACAGAACCAAGCTTCTCTTCCTTTGCTTTGTGGAAGTATGATCCAGTGTCTTATTTGGAAAATAAGAGGGTCCTTGTCTCTTTTTCCGGGTGTTCTGGTCTTCTGGGGTTGTTATGTTAAGCCGGGCATTCGAAACGGAGATGGGTTTAGCCTTATGGGCTTTTGCTTTTCTTCTTCTTCCAACTTACTGGTCCTTTTTATACCCTTACCTTAAGAAGCTTCAACTGCTTCCGACGAGAAAGGAATAGACCTTTAATTGGGCTTCCAATGAGCACCAAGCTCGGTCTCCCATTAAGCAATTTCTATAAATTCATTCATTCAATTCAAGGCTTGCTTTTAGAGCAATGAAGCTGAATTGTGAATAGAGAAGATCTAGAGCGAACTAATGAGTTTGAGTTCCTGAGGTTTCATGCGTAAGAGTCAGATACTATATGATAGAAGAAGGGAAGTAAGAATCTAGAGAATCTTTCGGCGGATCTAGTTCTTCTAAGGAATAGATGGGCTTCTCGCTGTAAGTAATAAACTGTCTTATGAAAAAGGAATTGATAGAGGGAATATAACTATTGGTTATCCAAATAGTAATACGCTACGCTCCTTAGACGGCTCTTTAGTAGAGTGCTTTCAGAGTGAAATTTGAGACTTCTATATTCCGGATAGAGATGCTATGCCTAAAAGCAAGTTTTTCTAGTCAACGGAAGACTTTACCGAATCTCCTGGGATAATAGTTCTTCTTTCTAGGGCTATGTCATGTCTTCAATGTTGGCGTAACGACAGTTTTTTGTCGACCTTATACGCGCATTCCAATCGACTCGAGCTACCTCCTTACCTTTACTGTAATGCTTTCGAGAAGAATGCACGATTGGCTATCTCGAAATTATCTAATAAAGAAGGATGCTAGTATGCCCTCGCTTTTCGGGTTTTTAGTGCCACTTCCAGCTGACACAGCAACTCAATGGTTAAGACTTTGAGCTCGATTTCCGAGGTTCTTGATCCTACATTTAGTTTGGATGCCCCTTACCTTAGCCGAAAAAGTATTTTAACAATATTTTCGGCAATATCTGTAGATGCTATACGAACAACTCATTTTTTATCCATATCAGCATTTCGTATATAGGTTATTATCTCAGAAATAATGTCTCTACCCATGATGAACTAAAATGATTGATGTCTCAAAATTGGATATAATTAACATGTTTTTCTTTTTTTTTATTGGTTTATGAATATGAAGTCGAAAGGTATATACGATAGACACAATCTAGGAATTCATCTTTATTTATTTCTTTATAAATATTTCATTTTATACCTTGTGAATGAACAGGGCTTAAATAGAAATTTCGTACGCAAAACCTCCAAACTATTGCCCCTAGAACGCCCGGTGACATCTTTCTTTTCACAGTCAAAGTAAACCCTTTCTTGGTGGCAACATCGGCATGCATTATAAAAGACTTTAAGCGCACCTGAACTACCTATAGTCTATCTAGTGTAGGGCTTGCACTCCATAGTCTTTCATTTTTCTGTAGGTTGATGCTTTGTATCGCACGCTTGTTATATTTGTTTATATAGTGTGTGAAGTCTAACTAATTGTAAAGCGCCTATTTTATAGTTCCAATCAATAGAAGACGGCCATTCACGTCAGGGTCCGATAGAGATGGAGTTGCTTGTACTTGAATTTTCTTTGTCGAGATTGGGTTGGTGTTCCGTGTACCGCACCGAAGCTTGTGTAGCCTATGGTTGAGTGTAGCGAAGCAAAACGTAAGATTTAGAAGCAAGCGGGTACAAGATCGAAAATAATGCATTGGATGGATGCCGACATTGAGAAGGAAGGATGCTTTCAGAGGCGAAAGGCCATGGGGAGATACCGTCTATGATCCATGGATCTCCAATTGGGAAACCGTATCCAAGCTCCGTGGTTAGTCTGCGCTCTTTGGACTTTTCAAATTTAGCGAACTGAAACATCTTAGTAGCTAAAGGATGGGAAATCAACCGAAACCCCGTTAGTAGCGGCGAGCGAGAGCGAATTGGGGGTTTGAAGAAAAACAAACACGTCTTGTCAGAGCATCAACAAAGTGTTCACTTCTTTTTTGCCAGGTTTCATTCGATTTGTTATGGATTGGATGATAGAAAAACCAGCAAGCTACGGCCTTAAGGCTTACCTTATTATTATGAAAAAGAGAAAGGGCTCTTTTTTCTTTTATAGATGTTGAGTCAAGGGGTGGGGAGCTTGAAGAGCGAAGCGAGCTATGCTCTAACGACCCCTTAACCTAGGTTGGGGCCGAAACTAGGGTAGGGGTCGCGAGAGAGCAGAGCGTACCGCCCTGCCATAGTAACAAGTCTCTTTATATTCGCGACTCTTGTCATAGTCAACAAGGTTTAAACTTAAAGGAAAAAACTTCAAATTGGGAGGGCGATCCTCCCGGTGAACTGACAGTACCCCAAACCGACACAGGTGATCAAGTAGAGTATACTTGGGCGCTTGAGAGAACCATGTCGAAGGAACTCGGCAAAATGACCCCGTAACTTCGAGGGAAGGGGTGCTCTTCTATCTTTTGATTAGGAAAGCGGCACATACCAGGGGGTAGCGACTGTTTATTAAAAACACAGGACTCTGCTAAGTGGTAATACGTTGTATAGAGTTTGACACCTGCCCGGTGCTGGAAGGTCGGAAGGAGAAGTGTTAGTTGCTTTGAATGGAAACCCCGGTAAACGACGACAGTAACTCTAACTGTCCTAAGGTAGCAAAATTCCTAGTCGCATAAGTAGCGACCTGCACGAATGGTGTAACGACTTTCCCGGTGTGTCCAACATGGACCCGGTGAAATTGAATTCTCCTTGAAGATGCGGAGTACCAACGGCTAGATGGTAAGACCCAGTGCACCTTAACTATAGCTTCGCAGTGACAACCTTGATCGAATGAGTAGGATAGGTGGGAGGTGGTGACACACAACGAATAATCCTGAAAGACCACTCTTTCGTGTAAGGATTCCTAACCGCTGCACCGATCATTCGGGGGGAGGCGGAACACTGCGAGGTGGGTAGTTTATCTGGGGCGGATGCCTCCTAAAGAGTAACGAAGGTGTGCGTAGGTAGGCTCAAGCTAAGATTATGCTCGTGAGCGTAATGGTATAAGCCTGCCTGAACTGTAAGACCGACTGGTTGAACAGATACGAAAGTCGGCCATAGTGATCCGGGAGTCCCGTGTGGAAGGGCTCTTGCTCAACATATCAAAGTACATCAGGGATAACAGGCTGATGACTCCGAAGAGCTCTTATCGACGGAGTCATTTGGCACCTCGATGTCGACTCATCACATCCTGGGGTTGAAGAAGGTACCAAGGGTTCGGTTGTTCGCCGATTTAAGTGGTACGTGAGTTGGGTTTAGAACGTCGTGAGACAGTTCGGTTCCTATCTACTGTTGGTGTTAAAGGGAGAACTGCGATGAGCCAACCCTTGTACGAGAGGACTGGGTTAGGCCAACCTGTGGTCTACCGATTGTTATGCCAATAGCAGCACCGGGAAGGTATGTTGATATGGAAGAAATGCTGCGCAGCGGGAAATCCTTCTCTATACAAGTTCTCGGATGAGGTTTTTGAACAGAACTTCGATAGGCGAGAGGAGTAAGCACCGCGATGTGTGAAGCGATCTCGTACTAAACGAAACTACTTTCAACTCTTATGGGGTCTCGAAGACGGAATGTAGCTGCCAACCCTAGTCAGAAAGCTGAAATGAAAAAGTCTTTTCGAATAATAAGGTAAATTTCATAGCCTCAACCGGGGTCCTTCGACCGCAGCTTACTAAGCGCTGGTTCTATCCCGCCGGCCAAACAACCTAGGTGGGAATAGTGAAAGAAAAAGAAGGGGAAGAAGCGGTGTAGAGGAATTGGTCAACTCATCAGGATCTTGACCTGAAGATTGCAGGTTCGAATCCTACCCCCGCCTAATCACTTGAGATGCTGAACTAAGATTCTTCTCTTTTTTATTGATTTAATACCGCAAAAAAATATGATAAACCACCAAAGCATAAAAGGCTATCCCTTCTATTGCCTCCCCTACATTACGACCCACGGGCAGGTCATGTGGCTTGTCTAGTCATGTATGGAGGATAGGCGGTCTTAAGCCTATCCCTTCCTGGATGCCCTCATAGGAAGCATTCCCCGGTTGCAGGACTGAGGTCACCTTTGAGGAATTTTCTTCTTCTTGAGGATGATATAGATTTTCGATCTGATGACAGTAATACGTGTATAAAATAAATAGTTGCGGTCAAACCATCTCTAGGAAGGCCTACACTTCTTCTGCCGTCTCGTCTTTCCTTTCTCGAGACCATCCCCTTGCACTCCTCACGCAACATTAGGGGGCCGGGCCCCCTTCAAACTAAAACAGAGGCTGGCAGGGAACGGATTCCTATGCCTCGAGTGCTGGGAAGTTTTGGGTTGGGCTCTGCCCCCATCTAAAGCACAGACAAGCTATGAGACCGACCTTGAAACAACGGTTTCTAAGAGCTCCCAATGTAACAATCTGAGATCATGTTTCAAGGGTGGTGTGAGTTAGAGACATCGTCAATTACATTTCTACCTCATTTTGCACTTTTGTTGCTTTGAAGATTATCGTATAGTTTTGTTAGAGCAGATTCAATACCCTCGATTCAACGAGACTTGTCGAATTTAGTTGTGTTCTTGTGTAATAGTAACTCTCTGGCCCCTCTTTTTTTACTTTAAGTCTTGCTTTTCGACTTGGAGGAGAAAGAGATAGCTACATGGACTAACCATCTTGTGCACGTATCCGTGTAGAACTCGACACACAGGAGGCTCCCAATCGATTCACTAAGCTAGTTACCAGTACCCCGACAGCTGTCATCTGATCAAAGCAGGAAAGCTGGAACCGTGCCATCTTTTACCTCAGCTCTATCTCTTGTTTTGGTTTTGTGCGCTTTAGGCATCTCTAAAGGGATGACCAGTATCTTTCTTTGAATCAATATTTACATAAAAGAATTTGGGTACCAGATAATTGACGATCTTTACAGGTTTATTTATCTGATTTGAAAAGCTTTTGAAGAAGGTCTATTTAGGTCTTGAAACGAAAGAATAAAGAGTGAACCATTTCTCTGCGACATCAGAAAGATCTTTCTCCATTTTATTCTTCCTAATAAAATACAACTCTCGACAGAATAAGAAGAACAAAAAGGGAATGAGAATAAAGACAAGGAAATAGAAGAAGTAGGGATAAAAAACTTGCTTTTGAAATCCTAATTTCCATAGTTCAGCGATAATTTCGATGGAGATTACTGCCTTAGCCATGTCCTACCATATTTATAATGGAGTTTGTCATTTATTTATTGATGTATTTGGACGAAAAAGATGGAAGTTTAACTTCAATGCTTATTATTAGCGTTGATAGCTATCTTCTTTAATTATGTCGTAGAAGCTGACATCAGGCTATTGGCCTTTTATCTGCCCGAGCGGAAGGGGTTCGTTGGGATGAACTAGCAAATGAGATAAGAACAAGATTCAATGCTAAATAATAGCACAAATGATGCAAACACGGGTGATCGAGCGCCAAGGAAAGCATGGGATCCTTTGGAGTTGCTGTAGGGACCGATCACGAGAGGACGGCTGAAGAAGTTTAAGGAGGCACTACAGGGAGTCATGAGCAATCAAGGAGGGCTTACGTGCAAGGAGAAAAGTGCCGAAGTGTTCGTGATGCATTGGAGTGAGTTCGGGAACCAAAAGAACGTTATTCAAGCAGTCCAAAGCCTACACGGACCCGAGCACGGACCTGTACACGGGGTCCGTGTCCATTACAGCCGAGAATGAAGAAATCCAGAGTGTACACGGACCTGAGCACGGACCTGTACACGGGGTCTGTATACCTCAAAGTGCCTACACGGACCTAGCCCCGGACGTCTACACGGGGTCCGTGTACTTTGCGGTTTTGCGAGATTTTATTCCTTCTTTAGAGTTTTATTTTTTTGGGAGACTAGATATTGTTATCTTTTTTATATTAAAAGATGATATGGACGAAAATCAACACATTATTTACATTATTATTGATTGAATATCAAACTTTGAGATTTTTCTCTCAACTTTCAAGGCTTTTGCTTTGTAATCAAAAAATCAAACTTATCAAAGTTTTAACTTTGTGGCGTTTGTCGATCATTCTTACGCGGATTCTCAAGGGCGTGTTCTTTGTAGGTTTGTTATAGTTTCGATTGTTTTCTTTGTGATTATTTGTTGCTAAACTTTTCATAGTTTAGAGGTGAAAATCACGCACACACTTGATTCAAAAGATCGGGACACAACACGAGTCCCTTTTAACGTTATTGAATTGAGGGCGCGGTTCTAGAATAATCGTGTTTGCTTTTCTTACGTACGTGGATTCATATCATTTGGTATCAGAGACTTTGGTTAATTTAATTCAAGTAAGTTTATCCTTCGTTCTATTATCAGATCTAATTATCCTTTAGTTCCGCTTTCAGATCTGTTTTGTTCTATCATTCTTCGTCGTTCGTAAGTTTGTGATACACGAAATTTTGTGTCTTATTTATTTTTCTTTGAATTTTCGGAATTCTTAAAGTAAAAAAAAAAAAAAAGTGTGAGTCATATACAAGTGTCTCACACAGTCAAAAAAAAATTTTTATTTACCTTCAAATTGCTTGTCTACGCAGTCTAAGTGAGTCGATCACAATTGTTCACAAGTTGAGCTTGATTGTTTGATATTCAAATACAAAGCTTGAATGCACTTTCGAGAGAAACATCAAATTCGAGTGGAAACATTTGAGTGTGAGTGTTAGTTCTTTGGAGTGACTATTGAGTATTTGTTGTGAGCAAAAAAACTAGAGAGGAGTGACGAGCGACTTTTCTTTGGAGTGACCGTGAGGATTTGGGTGAGAAATATTTTGTTTTCTACTAACGTTTTCTTGTAGGTACAAATCTGAAATTAAATGGAGAATAAGGTAGGAGATAGTTCGAACCCGGGGTTGTCTAAGGTCCAAATGGAGGCATTGTTTGGACATTTTAGGAGGATGATGAAGGTAGAGTTGGAGCCATTACATGAGCGGTTGGATAGACTTGAAGTTAGTACTAGTGGAGATAAACCTAAGCCTAAAGATTTGGGTAGGATAGAAGAAGAGGAAGATTATGATTTGGGAGGAGATGAAGAGAGGCAAAGTGAGAACTGGGGTAGGAATGGAAGAGGTAGAGGATTTGGTAGAGGAAGGAGAGAAGCCACACTGGGTAGATACAATGGCGGGAATAGGGAGAATGGTAATATGGGTAGTATTAAGATGAAGATTCCTTCGTTACATGGGAAATCTGACCCAGAGGCATACTTAGAATGGGAAAAGAGGGTAGAGTTCGTGTTTGAATGTCACCACTACTCAGAACAAAAGAAGGTTAGGTTGGCGGTGGTCGAATTTCTAGACTATGCTCTCATTTGGTGGGATCAAATAGTGACCACTAGGAGGAGGTATAATGAGAGACCCGTTGAATCTTGGGATGAGATGAAGAGGGTCATGAGAAAGAGGTTTGTGCCCAACCACTATTATAGGGAGATGTTTAAGAGCCTACAAACTTTGAGGCAAGGGGTGAAGAGTGTTGAGGACTACTATAAGGAGATGGAAGTAGTCATGATTAGGGCCAATATTGAGGAAGATAATGAGGCGACCATGGCACGTTTTCTTTGTGGTTTGAACAGGGAAATCCAAGATCAAGTTGAGCTTCGGCACTACTTGGATCTAGACGAGATGGTGCAAATGGCCATAAAAGTGGAGCAACAACTCAAAAGGCGTGGAGTTGGCCGCACCAATCCAACTGGGGGTTCATCATCTTCATGGCGATCTAATGTGATGAAACGTGTGGAGAACAAGGCGGTGACCAAGCCCGAATTTGAGACCAAACAAGATGCGCCTAAACAAGGAGTGCAAGGTAAATCTGAAACTCCTTCTAGTCAATCTAGAGATGTTAAATGTTTTAGGTGTCAAGGGTTAGGTCATATTTCTAGTGAATGTCCTGATAAAAGGGTAATGATTCTAAATGACTATGGTGAGTATGAGTCTCATAGTGAGGGTGATGAAGATGAGATGCCTGCGTTAGAGGATCCTGATGAGGGATATGAGGCGGTTGTAAGTGAAGCACTAGTGACTAGGCGTATCATGAGTGCCCAAGTCAAGGAGGATGAGACTAACCAAAGGGAGAACTTGTTCCATACTAGGTTTTTTGTAAACAAAAAATTTTGCAATCTAATCACAGATGGGGGGAGTTGTACTAATGTGGCTAGTGTTGAAATGGTGGAGAAATTGGGGTTACCTACATTAAAGCACCCTCAACCATATAGGCTTCAATGGTTGAATGATTGTGCGGAAGTGAAGGTTAACAAACAAGTGCTAGTGCCTTTTTCTATTGGGAAATATGTGGAT